>NC_132896.1:3144143-3209143 GCF_030463535.1 Salminus brasiliensis | reverse complement strand
TGGTGCTCTTTGAGGTTTTGTGGTTTATCAAAAGTATCTTTTAAGATATTGGAAAATCCTAAAAAAAAAAAAAAAAGTGTTGTCATCAGAACATCAGAACATCTCCAGAACATCAGGAAGCAGGTCTTTGTGGGGTGTTTTCTCGGTATGCAGTGGTCAGGACCTACCAAAAGTGAACTGGTGGCAGGGTCATGGGCACCCATGGCTCATTGATGCTCAGCTTGCTGGACATTAGCTGCTGCTGACGTTCGGCTTGGTGCCAGATACCCCAGGATGCTTTCAGAGGTCTGTGGTTTGATGGTCAAAGCTGTTTAGGCTCAGAATTGATCAAAAGTATCTCTTAAGAAATTGGGAAAACCTGAAAAGCAGTGTTGTGGCACTGGTCATGCTGTTTGTATTGACCAAAGGGTTGAATATAAGATGAAGAAAAGTGGAAGAGGAGAAGGAGGAGGAGGATGATGATGATTTGAGGAGTTGGGCAGTTTGTTGGGCTTTTTCACAGGTTATTTCCTCGGTACTTTCCACAATAGTGAGGCCGGAGAAGCTCGAACGTCTGTGTGGTGGGAATCGATCTGAGGCGGGAAGTAACCGTCTCATGCGGACGTGCATTAAGGGGCATTAAGCACACCACTCTTCTCAGCTCCAGTGGCTGTTGTTTACGATCTGGAGATGCTTGTCAGGACTGTACAGAGTGTGTCTTTTTGCCACTCTGTTTTGTGAGGAGTGCCGTGACCTTTCTTCTTAGTAAGTTGGTGAGTCCTGATCAAGAGAACTGCCAAATCTGTGTGCTGTGGTATTGCATTTGTCAGGAACTACAGGCCGAGATAAACATGTACATCCACATAAATAACTGCAGCAGACGGTTTCGCATCCCCACGATCTATGGGTCTACATGTTAAGATGAGTGTGGGGAGTAGAGGTAGGTAGGCATGAGGATATTTTATTATTATTGGGATTCATTTTGTTGACATGATGGTCAGTTGTTGTGGTTTGTGTGTTTTTGGTGAAGCATAGTGGGCTACACTTTCCCTGGGGCAGACAGAGGTTTCCTTCCTTAGCACACTACAGCAATGAGAGTCCTTGGACAGTATTTCCAAGTCTCTGAATTCTGTAACACGATTCCCGTGGATCATTCTGGGTAAGAGTGTCAACTCTGACAACTACCGCTGTGGTCCAGAGGGGGACTGTGAGTTTGAATACGGAGCCGTGCCACTTTGCCATCAGTAGCCGGAGTCTTAGAGAGCACAATTGGCCGTGAGTAGATGGCCCTCTTAAAGCGACGTTGTTTGGCACAAGCATCTGTTAGCTGGTGTGGCAGAGTTGGTGACCAGGCACTTTCCTGCGAGTGCGTTGGATACCCGGGGATGATGCGTCGGTGGCAGTTCTGAAAAGTAGGTGCTGGCAGGTTGTGCACGTGTCTGAGGAGGCTGTGTTGTGTTGGTCTTTTTCCTTCCGGTGTTGGGAGCGTTGCTTGTAATAGGGGGAGAATATGTATGGGGTGGTGAGTGGAGATTTGAATTGGGGAGAAAATGGGTAAAACAAATCAGAAATTAAACTTATAATTAATGATTTTGTGATAATAGAAACTGCCTCTGTTTTATAGGTCATGGAAATTGAGGCCAGGAATTTTAGCATTGACTTTTCCATTGAATTGACTGCTGAATTGGTGATTACTGTGCTGAAACGATATATTGTGCAGCCCTAGGTGGGCAGAACCTGGCTTACGACTCTCTCCCTCACTCACCAGGCACTGTTAGAACTCCTAGCTTTTGGTGCTTCACGTCATTGACACTGTGTCGTCTTCATTTCCCTGACCTGTATCAGTATTATGTAGGTGTCCTGGCTTTGTTGTGACCATAATGATGCTACAGTGATCCTGGTCATGCTGGACAACATGTTGACCACCCAACCAAGCATGTCAAACAAAGTCATGTTGGTTTGTCTTCTGGCTTTCAGTTGAACAGATAAGGCAAACGCAGAGGAGGAGCCGCCGCCGCCATGGGGGACGACAGCGAGTGGATGAAACTGCCCATTGACCAGAAATGCGAACACAAGGTAAACACTTCCAGCTGCTCTTCTTTTGTCCGAAGCAGTCGTACACTTGTGGAATAAGCCTCTGTATTTGCATCGGGCTGTTTCTGCATCAGCATTTTGTTGTTCCTGTGGTTACCCACAACTTTTGCATTTCTGTTCCTCCCTTAGAGACCTGGCTTATCTCTTGCAGTTTGCTTTTTTTAGAAGAATTATCATGGTTCGAGTTAGCTGTGTGACCATTTCTGCTTAAAATGCATCTGAGAGAAGTACTGTCCTTAATGTCTAATGTTTAAAATGGGGGGAAAAAATGAAGGTCTGCAAAGCTCTGAAACATCTGCAGAGGTTCTGTATCCAGCAGAGTCGCAGGGTTTGTCCCCTGCCTTGGAAAAAAATAATAATAATAGGCCGTAGCGTCCGTTTGAAGAATTGCTGCCTTTTTAAAGATGCTGAGAAGAACTGGGTCAGTCAGGCTGTCTTAACCTTGTCTTGATTGCATGTTGAGTTCTGTGTTCATCTCAGTAATCACCCCTCTCCCTCTTGTCCCCACTAAAGGTATGGAAGGCCAGACTGAATGGGTATGAAGAAGCGCTGAAGCTTTTCCAGAGGATAGGGGATGAAAAGAGTCCCGAATGGGGCAAATATCTGGGACTTATCAAAAAGTTTGTTACGGAGTCCAATGCGGTGGCTCAGCTGAAAGGCTTGGAAGCAGCACTGGTTTTTATTGAGAATGCACACGTCGCTGGGAAGTAAGTACCGACCTTTAGGCTTTCTTTGCTCTGAGGGAGTTCCTTGCATGCAGACTATTTGCGCCGACATTTCTGGCAACAAAGAAAGCTGTCCGAGGCTGTCGGTCACATGTAGTAAAGCCTAGAAGTGCTGCCTGTTAAGATGTTTAACCAGCCGTGTGATTATCCAGTGTTGGGCCGTTGGTAGTTGTTATATACTTATGCCATAACATTAAAACCAACCATAAGTGAATAACATTGCTGATCTGGTGCCAGTGGCTCCTGTCAAGGGTCAATTCTTGAAGCTAATGAAGGTGTTGAACCATGTTCTAGAAGACTGGGTCATCAGAACATCTCCAAAACCTCATGTCTCAAGTCTGTGGGGGTGTTTTGTTATACAGTGGTCAGTACCTACCAAAAGTGGCCCAAGGAAGGACAAACCATGAACTGGCAAGAGTGAAAAGGGTGCTCAAGGCTTATTAATGCTCATGGAGGTCCTGCCCACCTCACATCAGCTGGTTTGGTTGTACTACTAAGGGGATCTACACAGAGTTGGACAGGTGGATTTGATTTAATGTTATGGCTAGACCCTGTATGTATGGGGTGTAAAGTTAATTGGGCTCTCTTTGGGGGTGTTTCCATCGTGTTGGTGCAGATTCGACCATCCGGTTAAACACTGGTTTAGCAGAGATGTGTCTGAGCCCTGGGCCTTACCAGTTTTTAGGTGTCTAATGTAAGGGTCAGTGATTTGGGTTGTGACCTTGTGCTTTGGCCCCCTTTCTCACTTTGTATGGGAAACAGTTAGTCGAGTTGACTGTCTTGCTTAGCCCTGTTTGTGCTATAGCAATAGAGAAATCTGATCCCTGATGAAAGTAAAGCTATTTAGAGGGAGCGAGAGAGAAAGGGAGAGAGGGCGCGAGAGAGGCAGTCATCAGACCCATTAGTCATTGTTTGTTTGGGCAGAGAGAAAGTTCAGAAAGGAGCAGCTGCTGCTCTCACATTTGAGTGAGATTTGCCTTGTGCTTCCACTCACTGGCCACTTTATTAGAAACACCTACCTTGTGCTTCCACTCACTGGCCACTTTATTAGAAACACCTACCTTGTGCTTCCACTCACTGGCCACTTTATTAGAAACACCTACCTTGTGCTTCCACTCACTGGCCACTTTATTAGAAACACCTACCTTGTGCTTCCACTCACTGGCCACTTTATTAGAAACACCTACCTTGTGCGTCCACTCACTGGCCACTTTATTAGAAACCCCTAACCTGTGCTTCGACTTGCTGGCCACTTTATTAGAAACCCCTACCTTGTGCTTCTGCTCATTGGCCACTTTATTAGAAACACTCTACCTTGTGCTTCCACTCACTGGCCACTTTATTAGAAACCTTTGTGTCTCCTCTTATTGCCGCAGTGGAAACGTTTAGTCTAAGGGCTTTTGCAGTTGTTCCTTTGTTGTTTTCCAGAAGCAGAGATGCTTATTGAACAGAGCTTCAGTGGTTGTCTGTCTAAATATAGCAGGACTGGATGGACAGTCAGTCACTGGCTCTTACATGAGGCCCACTGTAGGCATTGATTGTTTCTGTTAGCTCCAGCTAGGGTGACCATACGTGACCTCGGGCAGCGTTCTGTGTCTCCGATGTTTTTGTGCTGCGGAGTCTGTACTATGTGTGTTACAGTTACAGAGGTACTCTGGGTGGATTCAGCTGCTTAATTCAATATTTAATCATTGCATCACACGGCTGTAGATTATGGGCGGGGACTTTGAGTTTCGCTATCAGGGTGCAGTGTGTAAGGGTTGCCAGACATTTGGGTAAATCACTCCTTGAGTTAATGCAGGTGAGTTGTGTTCCACAGGCAGGAGAATGTGGAGTTGAGAGCCCTTGAAAGTAGTCATTTATCAGCCCAGAGCTCCAACTCACAGAAATCTCCACTAACACCTCTCCCCCGGAAAGCTGAACATGCTTGCAGGGGAACACCAACCGCTGCTCTGTTAAATCGGCTGATGGAAGGCTGATGGCAGAGAGGCTTAGTCTAACGTTCTAGTGCTATGGCCTTGGGGTGGGCCATGGGTTCGAGTCCCGAGCCATGTTACTTTGTGATCAGCTGCCAGAGTCTGAAAAAGCCCTGCTTTCTCGGGGTGGGTAGATGGCGCTCTCTCCAAACCTGCAATCATTGGGCGATGGAGCCCGTGCTTGGACAGCGACACCACCCCATTCAGTGCCATATTAAAATCTTTAACCAAAGTCAGTAGTTATTAAGCATTTCAATAACGAATAATAAATAATGAGATTAATTAAGGGTCTGACTGTTTAGCTTTTAAAATGTATGCACAGTTATGCTGTAAAATGTTAGTATAGGTATAGCCGCTTCAGTAAGAATGCCCTTCCCTGGTTTACATTATTTTTCTCATAATATTTTAAGTTTGATCGAGGAGTCGAGAAAAATCGAGGAGTTTTCATCGCGCTCTTCTGATAAACATGAGTCAGTGTTGTTTTTACTCCCGTCCTCGACCCAGATTGATGAACACTAGTCTGTAGAAGATTCCCCCTGCAGTGTTTTTCCTGCCCTGACACACATGACTCAGCTCATTCGGGCCATTAGCATGTCTGCACAGGGAGACGCTGTAATGCGGGGAACATCCAGGCCTCGGGCCCATGTCGAGCACCTCAGAGTAAGACTAGTGATCTAAAACTGGGAATGGACTTCTCTGTGTTCTACAAAGAGCAGATCAAGCAGATCCTGGATCAGTGGAGCGGAGTATACTCCGAACCCTGGATTGAGAGAGTGCTGTAAGCAGTCAGCTGAGACACGATTGGTAACCAGTAAGGGAAGCGAACGCACCCCAACTAGCATGGAGCTAACATCATGCCTACATCTTCACCCACTCGCCTCAAACCGTGTCTAGTCATTTTACATAAACTTACTTATCATGGTCACGCAAAAAAAACATCTCCAAAATACCAACTGTACAGGGGAGTAGGGGGGTAGGGGGGTGGGGGAAATCGTATCTTTCAATAGAAGTCAATGTAAGGTTTTACCTTGTCATTTTGGAGCATTTCCATTGGTCTGTAAATCATGATACACACACACACACACACACACACACTATGAGTATATGATATATAGAATAGAATATATTGAATAACTTGCAGATTGGTGGACACCCAAACATCAGAGGCCCAAAATTAGACAAAATGACCTGAATGTCACCAACAGATCTTTATGCTAAGACAAGGTTGAAATATCTCAAAAGCCAATATGCAAAAAAATTATGAAAAAAATAAAATAAAATAAATAAATATATATATATATATATATATATATATATATATATATATATATATATATATAAATATATATATATATATATATATATTCGTTCAACGTTCAACCTGAAATGCCAAGTCCGAAGCTGGTCAGAAAAACTGACCCGGGTGGTCCAGTGGACTAAGGCGTCGTCTCTGTGAGGAGAGGATTGCTGGTTCGAATCCCGATCACGCTGCTAGCCATCGGCAGCCGGGGCCTTGAGAGACCACAATTGGACTTGCTCTCTCTGGGGTGGGTAGATGGCGCTCCCCCCCCACCCCCCACCCCACCCACATCACTCTAGTGAGGCGCCGGCTGTCACTGGCATCTGCTAGCCAGTGCGTCAGAGCTGGGTATACGGCGCTTCCCTCCAGCCGCGTTGGTTGGTTGCCTGGTGACGTTGCATCGGCGGCAGGTTAAAAAAAAAAAAGAGATGTGGCTGGCTGGGCGTGAGTCGGAGGGGGCGTGTGTTGGTCTCTGGGTTGGGTAATTGGGGATCTAAATTGGGGAGAGAAAAAAATCCGAAATAAATTTAAGGGGAAAAAGGGGGGAAGCTGGAGGTTGGAGAAGTCTGTCTGCATACACTGTACGAAGATCAGCAGTGAGCTTCGATGCTGAGTAATTCATTGGCGCTCTTGTCTTACAGGACAACGGGAGAAGTGGTGTCGGGTGTAGTGAGCAAAGTCTTCAACCAGCCTAAAGCTCGAGCCAAAGAGCTGGGAACAGATATCTGCCTCATGTACGTAGAGATCGAGAAAGCGGAGATCGTCCAGGATGAGCTCATCAAAGGATTGGATAACAAGAACCCCAAGATTGTTGTGGCTTGTATTGAAACACTAAGGAAAGCGCTTAGGTGAGTCTGGGTGAGCTGTTGCTCCAGCCTATGTCATAAGGGTGAGAACAATTCAGGCTGTGTTCACTGGAGCCATTCAGAAGAACAGTGGCATAATAAGCTGCCTAGGAGCAAAAACACATTTACAGAAACCTGCCCTGGATAAAGCACCTCTACGTGCCGGCGAGGTTATTTCACCATAGTGATTTCTGAATGCTCTCAGAGTTCAGATATTAGTACTGTATTGATTACATTTCAATAATAACTTCTTTACATTATAATTATCATTTTATTGCATTGTTGTTTTTGAGCAGTTGTCATTTCTGCAGATAAATAATAAATGCTCTAAATAGTAATATTTTATTTGGAATTTAGAGGAAATGTTGTCCATGGTTTATGAAATACAGCACAAATGTTCATTTTCCTTAAAAACATGGCCTATAAATAGTAAAACCAGAGAAACTGATTATGTAAGGTGCTCTCTTTATTTTTTTTTCAGAGCTGTACATGTGATTTATACATCTTTAGGATTTTGTTTTCTTAACAAGCAGTTCCATTATATTAGAATTTAAAGCAGCTTTATGTGGCAGTTTTACCTTAAAACAGCAGCTTCAGAATAGGGCTGGGCGATATGGCAAAAAATATATCAATATTTAAAGAATTGTTCATGATACACTATTTATCATAATACATGTGGAAAAAAACACTGCTATTTAGATACTCTCCCATATTTAGTATAGTGTTTTGTGTTTGTTTGTTTTAACATATGCTGCACTTTATCCAATATTTTATTTTATTTTTATTTTTTTTTTAATTTCACTTTTATCCACTTTATCCAGGCCAATTGCACTTTTGTAGTGACCTGTTACAATTAGAATAGTGCTGCTTCTGTTGCTTCTCCAGACTCCAGCCTGCTGTGAACTGCAGTATGTAACTTGGAGAAGCAGGCAGGTTAATGTTCGCAAGAACGGAGTAGCGCTGCTTCCCGACTGTAGGGGGAGCCCACAAGCAAGAAGTGCCAATTCTCACATAATGCTGCTTTAATGAGGAAAGCAGTGATTTTTTTTCCAGTGAACGATGTCGCCGTATAAACACTGGGAAAATGATCAATTGCGTCAGATGATTTGTGAAAATGTAAATGAATTATGAATTTTAATTTGTCTTTTCATTTGTTTACAGTGAATTTGGTTCCAAGATCATAACCCTGAAACCAGTAGTCAAAGTGTTGCAAAAGCTCTTTGAGTCTCGAGAGAAGGCTGTGCGAGACGAGGCCAAATTGCTAGCAGTAGAGATCTATAAGTGGATTCGAGATGCTTTGAGAACTCCGCTGCAGAACATCAACTCTGTGCAGGTGAGATGGGAGCCTCCACCTATGGACTGACCCTGAAAAGGAACATGCCTAGTTGGTCTCTGAAAGCTCAGCTGAAGATCAGAGCTCCTTTTTTGTATATATAAAAAAATATATACAGTGTATGTATGTGTGTGTGTGTGTGTGTGTGTGTGTATATATATATATATATATATATATATATATAGCGCACAAGTGTTCAGTAAGACTGCGTAGACTACATCAAAAGACTTGTCTAGACAGCTGTGTTCATAACAGTATTAAAAATAATGCTGCCAGATCTCCTGCTGTACATACACCTGGAGAAGAATAGTAGCTCAGCAGTTAGAGCTCCGGGATATCGATAACAGGGTTGTGGGTTCGATTCCCGGGCTCGGCAAGCTTCCACTGTTGGGCCCTTGATCAAGGCCCTTCACCCTCTCTGCTCCCCGGGCGCTGGAGTTGACTGCCCACTGCTCTGGGTGTATGTGGGTGCTCACTGCCCCTAGTGTGAGGGTGAGTGTGTACCACCACAAATGGATCAAATGTGGAGGACACATTTCGCTGTACACATGCGTGCACCCTTACCTTTACACTATTGCACTTGCCCCTTGTTCACTTATTTTTCTTAAATGCTCCTATCTCCATATTCCTCCAGAATAAGACTGGGGTCTATTGTTGTCCCTGATGGCTGGGTCCTCACACTTACCCCGCCCAAAACTGCACAGTTATATAAGACCGTATATATACCGTAGAACTCTGATGTGATTTATTTTTCAGTAATATTTATTTTTTAAATTGATTATATCTTATTATTTGCTCTATGTTTATCTCTGTTAAAGGCAACTGTTAAGGGGGGGGGGTATAAAACTTGTTTTGATTTTTGTTTCTTTTGTTCTTTTATTTGATTTATCTGCCAATAAAAAAAAAAAAGATAATAATAAACAAAAAATGTGATTTTAATGGAAGAAATCCACTCACACTTCCTATGTGTGTTTTATTTATGAGGTGATTGTGTGGTGTGTTCTACTTGGCTTGCTAACTTGACAACTTCTGCCCTGCCTAATGAGGTCTGTGTGTCTTTGTTCGTGTCCACAGCTGAAGGAGCTGGAGGAGGAGTGGGTGAAGCTGCCCACCGGCGTGCCGAAGCAAAGCCGCTTCCTGCGCTCTCAGCAGGACCTGAAGGCCAAGTTTGAGCAGCAGCAGGCGACCGGGGGTGATGAGGGCGATGGTGCGACCGCTTTCCTGTGTTACACACCTTTTTATATGTGTTTAAACTGTCTGGCTAGGACAGCTGCACAGTAGGGCTCTCTCATTATTGAGACATTGAACTGTGCAGAGCTGTGATATGCAAATGAGAACACCCTGACCAATTAGAGTTCCAGAGGTTTTCAGTAAAGGTGGTTTAATATGTTTAAGAAAATATTCATAAGTTGTAGTATTGAGAGATTATGCTTGGCAATACTTTATTTATTTATTTATTTATTTATTTATTTATTTATTTATTTTAATTGATACAGTGGTTCTTTTAGTGTTGTGTTTAAACTATAAACACTAGATGGCAGTGTTGGACTTTGCGTATCTTCTCATAATCAAAATGATTATTATTAATATTATAATATACTTTTTATTATTAAAAACACTGTGCTAGTTTTCCTAAAATTAGATTTGTAGAAGTCCCGACAGATTCATAGCCATAAATACTGACCCCATGTTACACGTCTTGCTGGATCACCTACCAACTCCAAATCTTGCCGTGTCCTTCCAGGTGATGATGACGAAGAACCTGATGTGCGTGTCGACCCCTATGAGCTGCTGGAAGCTGTTGACATTCTTTCCAAAATCCCAAAAGACTTCTATGAAAAAATTGCAAGTCTTATCCCACATTTCCCACAATATTTGGTGGCTATATGAAGGCATTCTCCGCCTTGGGTGCGCTGACCTTTGTTCACAGCCTTGATTTATTTATACGTTGCCTCTCCCTTTTTCTTCCACTGTAGGAAGCAAAGAAATGGCAGGAAAGGAAGGAAGCCTTGGAAGCAGTGGAAGCCCTCACAAAAAACCCCAAGCTGGAGAGTGGAGATTATGGGGACTTAGTCAGAGCACTCAAAAAGGTAACTGCTTCTGCCCTATCCGACTGTTGCACATTAGGCACTCAGCCTATGTGAACTTGCAGAGTAGTACTCAATATTTGTCAGTGCTTTCATTTACAGTATAATATTATTTGAGTTATGTACTGTGTAGAGGTTTTAGTCCCCTGTGGGAATTATAATAAAAGCTAAAAGCTCATCTAGGAAGTAAGTGGACAAAGATTTCCTCAGTAAAATGCTGATATTAGAATAAACACTAAAGTGGTGGAGCTTCTCCATCACTGTGTTCATCATTAGAACATCTCCAAAGTTCTCCTCTTTCATAGAGTCTAGTATTATTTAGAGTTCTCCTCAGATCAACACCTGGTTTGGTGGTAAATCAGGGCTTAATGATGGTAAATCAGGTGAGCTGCTGCTGCTGCTGATGATGATGGAGTTGATTGAACACATCCTCCACGCTGTGCTGGCTGGACTGGGGGGCGTCCAGGAGAACCCTGGAGGAACCGAGCCAGCTCTGTTCTTCAGACTAGCTCACCGACAAGATCTCACTACTTTCTTTCTTCAGAATGAGAAGCTCTTGTTTCTCCTTTTACTGGATTTATGTTCAGCTGCTTTATCAGTTCTGATGAGATCTGGAGCTTCTACAGTAAAAACGTCAGGGTTTTGCCACACTTGGTGTATCACGTTTATAGCTGTGCAACAGCACAGTCCAACTCAGTAGTGTAGTGTTTGTTACTGGCAACTCAACATAATGTGTGTTCCATGTTTACGTTAGGCTAAATAGGACTTTTGCCGCGTTTCCTAAAGCGTGGCCATCCTAGTAACTACTGCTATGTAGGCACAGGTTTGTGGGCAGTGCATGGGCAGGTCTTTTTAGAAAGTTCCCTTGTGGCTTCAGCTGCTGAGAATGTTGTCTTCCACTGTGCAGGTTGTTGGCAAAGATGCCAACGTGATGCTGGTGACTTTGGCGGCCAAATGCCTTGCTGGACTGGCAACAGGACTGCGAAAGAAGTTTGGAACGTATGCAGGCCATGTAAGCAGATCAGTAGTTCACTCAATGTTAACGTGACTGACCTTCTACCCTATGTTTTTTTTCCTCTTACAGCTCTATGGTTTGGTCTTATGTTCTTAAACTGATCATAATTTTCTAGACATCCTTTTTCCAACCTCTCTTTATCTCTTAGAATTAAACAGGCTGTCGGCCACGTCCCTTAGAATGGGTATAAGATAGATGAGCTCTGCTCTGTATTTCAGTGATGTGAGGGGAAAGTCCATGCTTTTTTATGTTGGGGGGGGGGGCTTTTTTTTAATGTCTTGCTGGTTTTTGCACAAATGGAGTTGGATTATAATCTTGGGACACATCATGTGACTACATCTATACATTAACTGGAAACATTTTTCTTTTGTAGGTGGTGCCAACCTTTCTTGAAAAGTTTAAGGAAAAGAAACCTCAGGTGGTCCAGGCCTTGCAGGAGGCCATTGATGCAGTCTTCCTAACTGTAAGTGTCCTTCATTATTACTGATCATTTAGTCATTTAATAGGATCTAAGCAAGGGGTAGATTTAGGATCCTAGCAGATTCTGCTGAACACATTTAGTCTAAATGTAAATAATAAACAAATTGCTGAAGTTCAGTAATCTAATGATTTTTCTGTATTTTTGTGATTTTATTTTTCCCCATTGAAGTAATAATAATAATAATAATAATAATAATATGAGCTATGCAACCATAATAATCATAATATTATGATATGCTTGCATAGTTACACATTTTATTATTATTATTATTATTATTATTATTATGGCTTAAATGGGGGAGATTGATGATGATGATGATGATGATGATTATTATTATTATTATTGCAGTTTAAAAAATTAATAATGTTGTTGTTGTTGTTGTTAATTATTGCATAGTTATACATTTTGCTCTCTTGGCCTGAATTTTGCTGCTTCTCACAGTGAAAAAGGGTTAAAAAAAAAAAGTGTCCCCTGTATATGGCAGTTAGGATGGGATAGGGGGGTGGATGGAATGGGGGATTTGCGGGAGGGCATGATCACTTGTGACAGCAACCATATCGATATGCTCATATTGCCCTGCAGACAACACTCCAAAACATCAGTGAAGACGTGTTGGCTGTGATGGACAACAAGAACCCGTCAATCAAACAGCAGGCCTCCCTGTTCCTGGCCCGAAGCTTTAGTCACTGCACTCCCACCACCCTGCCAAAGAGCGTCCTGAAGCCGCTCTGCGCTGCTTTCCTGAAGGTGCTTAGTTTGAGCTTTGTTTTGGACGTAAAGATCAGAAGAGATTTCAACTGTAGTCCAGATTTTTCTGTTTATTGCACTTTAATGGCTGTGTGCTGGGTTATTTATTTATATTTATTAATTATTTAATTTTGTATGTTTTAGTTCTTCCCTGCACATTAGGTCGATTTCTCCATTTATTGTACTATATATTATTAATGTTTTAAAATCTGGTTAAAGAGAAGCTTTGGGACATTTACAGGAGCTTACAGGAGCCCCCCCCCTTGCTTATGTAGCTTTACGTGGTCTGACAGACACTCGGTGGCTGAGCTGCTCTCTGTGAGCTGTTCCTCCTAAACTCTTCCACTGTTCAATAATAACACCACTCACAGCTGATGGAGGAAGATCTAGGAGGGAGGAGATTTCACCAGCTGACTTGTAGTTGTTGGTGCAGCGGTGTCTCCTATTACATACAGAACCACGCTGGAGTTCAGTGAGCTCTTCAGAACCTCCCGTTCTTTCACTGATGTGTGGAAGAAAGGCAGACTGCAGGGCTAGGGGCTGATTTTATACACCTATAGGGATTCAGTGCATACGAGCTGTGTCCCAATACTTTTGTCATATTGTGAATTATGTTCATATTCAAAGTCTTTCAGCAGCTTGTGCAGTGGATTTCTATTTTTTGTATTTTTGTGTGTGTGTGTGTGTGTGTGTGTGTGTGTGTGTGTGTGTGTGTGTGTGTGTGTGTGTGTGTGTGTGTGTGTGTGTGTGTGTGTGTCCCTACTTTAAATGCTTGGCAACAGTCTGTGTTCATATCTAGTCTGTTCACTATGGTACATGTCATACATGTGTGCACCAGGACAAAATCCTTGTAAGTATGTGTAACATACTTGCCAAAATGATCGGCCTATTGCGCTCTGCTCTTAACAGCTAGGTGATTTGGGCTGGTGCCGGTCAGGACACACTCTAGTTGGCATTCAGGTTCTGATCACTGTAACCAAAAAATTAAATGGCAACTGTTAACATTAAAACGGACAACTGGAACAGTTTATTAGACCACAGTTGAATAGGTTTGCTGTTGATAGATCTTAATGATCAGGCTGGATACCTGGTGTGTGTGTAGAGCTAGTCGTATCTATAAACAATACTAAATCCAATCAAATAAAACAATAATAATTTAACCAATTGATGATAATGATGATGATCTGAAGCATTCTCTTGTATCTGTTCTCTAAAACAGCAAGTCAATGATTCTGCTCCGGAAGTGAGAGATGCTGCTTTTGAGGCGTTGGGGACAGCCATGAAAGTGGTGGGAGAGAAGGCAGTTAACCCATTCCTGGCTGATCTGGACAAACTCAAACTGGATAAGGTAGAGATGCTCTGTGTTCATTCATTGGATCATGATGAACTTGTGATCGCTGTGACTTAAGTCTCAAGGTCAAACCTGTGTTGGCCTACATGCAGGCCTTTTTGGGGGTTAATGAAGTTAAGTGTAATATATGAAGCAGTTCTAGGCTCTTCTGTACATACATGCGTCATCCCTGGAATCCTGGAGACCTTTTGCTTTTCTTCTTCCACAATCAGATAAAAGAATGTGCAGATAAAGTGGAGCTTGTTGGTGGGAAGAAAGGAGGTGGAGGAGGAGGGCAGAAGAAGGAAAAACCCGCAGCTAAGGCGGCTCCTGTAGAAGAGCCTCCCCCTAAAGCTGCTGCTGGTCCTCCTAAAAAGGCTCCTCCTGCCAAAGTGAGTAGGCTTGTTTGTTGTGTAAAGCAAGCCCTGTACCGCTCTGATTAACTTGACAGTACTCAACAATTAGTAATGTGGCTTATTTTAAGTTGGATCAGTTGAGTGTACAGTTATGATGCTGCTGTTGTGCCCACAGATGTACAGGGTATAATGTGTCCTAATTGGAAATAATCAGTTCTTGGTATTTTCTGGACGTTTTTAACCTTACAGGCTTCAGGTGCTCCCAAAAAGGGCAAAGCTGCTGCGGCTCCCAGTGCCAAGGGAAAGAAGGGTGCTGAAAATAAAGAAATAACGGAGACTGAATTATCCGTAAGTGTGATCCGTAACTCGACTAGGAATTGTACTTCCGTTTGTTTGTAGCTTCAGTCATGCTTCAATACGTTTTTCCCCTTTTTTCCTTCAGCTGGAGGTTTGTGAGGAGAAGTCTGCTGCTGTGCTCCCAGCCTCCTGCATGCAGCTGCTGGACAGCGCGAACTGGAAGGAGAGGCTAGCTAGCATGGAGGAGTTTCAAAGGGTGACCGCTGTTAACTCTTATTATTAATACTCTATATTATGTAAACTCTTATTACTCTAGGTTTTGGTTGTTACTGTCCCACTCTGAGAAGCTCTGTTTAGTGCATACTATTAACTGAATTAACAGAATTGCTGAGTTGTGTGTGTGTGTGTGTGTGTGTGTCTGTGTCTCTCAGGCTGTTGAACAGATGGACAAAAGTGATATGCCATGCCAGGCGCTAGTCAGGATGTTGGCAAAGAAACCTGGTTGGAAAGAGACCAATTTTCAGGTATGTGTCATTCATACTGTGTGCACTGTCACAGCAGGGCAGCGGACTGTCTGAGCGGGTGCTAAATGCCAGGGGGTCTTGAGTGCCATTCATATTAGCCTGAACAGAATATTGCATGCACATCCTTAGAAATGATACGTAATAATAATAACAATTGAAATCTGTGCGACTGGTGAGAAATATAATCAATTGTAGCCCCAGACGTGTGAATCTTCTCTCTGCCCCGTGCTCAGGTGATGCAAATGAAGCTGCACATCGTGGGACTGATTGCAGGGAAAGGCACGTTCTCTAAAACATCCGCTCTCGTAGTGTTGGATGGTCTGGTGGACAAGGTCGGGGATGTGAAGTGTGGCGGAAAAGCAAGGGAGGCTCTGACTGCCATCGGAGAAGCCTGTTCACTGCCGTGGACCGCTGAACAGGTCAGTCTGGCTCAGGGCTTTACAGAAATGTGCATATTGCTTTGAAATGGTTACAAGTAACACCAATTATAACCAGAATATTGTGAAAAAATATTGCTTAATCAGAATAATAGCACATTGATATTTATGCATTTAAATATGTATATAATATTTTTAGGAATTATTGGTAATGGATGAGTACATGGTCACCGTTACACAGAAACCTTGCATCTCTATTTGTGTTGTTTTTCCACTTTTCTTCATAGTGTGAATCTTGCAGTTGTTTTTATAATAAAGCCTTTTTACATTGACTTCCATTGAAAGTTAATTATATGAAAAATATTAATTATTTATATTAATAGTCATATATAAAAATTACATCATTTCCTATTAATTGTATTATGGCTAAAATTGTGAAGCTATTTGATTAACCATTAAATGTGTGTTTAGTTGATATAGCGATGAGGAAATAAGGCTAAAGCAGTAAAAAGGTAAAGGCAGTCTTTGCTAAATAAATAAGCTGCTGATAATCTGTGATTACTCCTTATTATTCTATAGTGGATGACTGCACTGCCAGCACACAGTTGAACTTGAATGCTAGTAAAAGGGTTCGTTATCTAAGGTGGTGGAGAATGTATTGTATATGAACCCTTATCTTTTCCAAAAGACATGGTCATTATTATTACTACTACAACTGTAAAAACCTCTTTTTGTGAAGTGTTTTAGAGACGTTAGTGGTGATTACCTCACCCATGTAATAGAGCCATGTGACTTTTAGTAGAAATGTGCAAATTCAAGTGTGATTTATTGTTTTAAAATGAGTGCTTTATGTTCTGCAGGTGGTGTCTTTGGCCTTTGCACAGAAGAACCCCAAAAACCAAGCAGAGACGTTGAACTGGCTGGCCAATGCTATGAAGGAGTTTGGGTTTGCAGGGTGAGTAGTAAGGGGTATATGTATGTATTTTATTATATTTATTTTATTTTATTTATATATATATATATATATATATATATATATATATATATATATATTGCATGTTAAATACACTCTTTGTCTCTCCTCTCAATCTGTTATACATTTTCCAACCGCAGTGACTTTCTAATTAAATCTTTCAGAATTAACGTGAAGGCTTTCATCAACAACGTCAAAACTGCTCTGGGTGCCACCAACCCGGTACGTCTTTTGCTTGATTACTAAATCTGGTCAAATATTTGTTTATACACTCCCTGCTTCTCTGTTTACATTTTTCCTTTTATGAGGTTTGTGAGTCGGGCTGCATTTGGTTCTTCTGCTGTGTGCTCTGTGCTTCTGAATAAATCATGGCGTATATTAAAAATGTTAAAATAATTCCGACCATAAACTCTTCAGATTGTGGAAGTCCATTTTCAGATGTTGTGCCCTGAAATATTGCTTTCACCAATTCTGCTGATTTCCTGGTGACTGGTTGCAGTTGTTGTAATTTAACCCTCTGCATTCATTCATTTCAGGCGGTGAGGACCTCAGCCATTACTCTGCTGGGGGTGATGTATTTGTACATGGGGGCTCCTCTCCGTATGTTCTTTGAAGATGAGAAGCCGGCCCTGCTGTCTCAAATAGACGCAGAGTTTGAAAAGGTACGTGAAAACACGGTTCAGTCCTTAACGCTAATGATGCTAATAAGGAAGGGGTTAATATCTGCCATTTAGCCTTATGAAATGACATCATGCTTATTAGAGACTACTAGCCTCTACTCATTGCTGGCAATATTGGCACAGTTGGATCAGCTGTTTCTCTGAGATGCAGTCGGTCTCCAAAGAAAGTTATGAGGGCTTTTATAGAGGCTTCTAGATGAAATTCAGACTTGCATTGTTTCACTGTCAGTATTTTGAGATCTCAGGCACCCAGGCTCTCTCCCTTTGTGAGTCTTAAAGATGTTCAAACAAGCTGTGAATAATACATCAGTACAGTCCAAATTTAGTTGTTGCCGTGCGGCAATTTACCTGGGAGCAATCCTCTCATTGAGCACACTACCCAATGTGTGGCTCATGGTCCATTACACACAATCTTGTATCTCCACAGCTAACGTGGAGCACTTAGATTGACCTTTTACATTTATGGCCTTTAGCTGACCCTCTTATACTAAGAGACTTTCGACGTAACTCGTATGACAGAGGAGGGCCAATGCAGTGTTCAGAGTCTTGCCCAAGGACTCTTATTGGTGTAGCGCAGCACAGTCACCCAGGCCGGGGGAATTGAACCCCAGTCTCCACAGGGTGTGGTCTGTTGCGCCACACCAACCACCAACTGTTAAGATGACCGGTGGTGTCTTAAAATAAATCATCAAAGCTGACGTCCTCCGTCCCTTTTTTTTTTTTTTCTTTTTTTTGTAGCCTAATTTATCAAAATCGCATGATTTCATGATCAAGCTAATATTAGCCATGTTAGCGTTTCAGATTCAGTTGTGTTCTGCCATGGTAGTTCACTTTTGTGTGTGATTGGTGGGGTGTTTTAGATGCAGGGACAGTCTCCTCCTGCCCCTGTGCGAGGCCAGACCAAGAAAGGAGCAGAGGATGAAGGGGAGGATGCTGATGAGGAGGATGGAGTGGACGGAGGAGCCGGTGACATCATGGACTTGCTACCCAGAACTGATATCAGGTTAGTTTAAAAGGGGGATGCTTGCTTCTTTTGCTTTCAGATCTATAAATAAATAAATAAATAGGATAATAAATAGGAACCAAGTAAGCAAGCCTAGTTGAGATTATTTAGCAGCTCCACACGGTTTGAGGAGTGTGTGATGATTTAGGCATGCGGTTAGCACAATGCTAAATGGTAGGGTGTAAGCTTTCATTGCTTTTTGGCTACACTGGCCTTGTAGCACCAGTGCAAAACCTATAGTTGCCTATAGATGCTTGAATCGTAGAAGTGAATCAACATTATTTTAGAGTCAGGTTTGTTCCCGAGCTCCTGAATCTGCATTGCAGAAAAAAAGGCTAAAAATTAGCAGTAATTGCAGCAAGGTTCAGCCTTGACTTAATTGGTCAGCTTTAACTGAGGTGAGCCCTTTTAAACCCAGTCGAAGTGAGTAAGTGGTAAACCTTGAACTGGATTTATCTGCAGTGTGGTGTTCGTAAGAGTTCATAACTGATTCATTGGCAGTGATAAGATCACGTCAGACATGGTGACGAAGATCAGCGACAAGAACTGGAAGATTCGGAAGGAGGGTCTGGACGAGGTGGCGGCTGTAATTTCAGAGGCCAAGTTCATTCAGTCTAACATTGGAGAGCTGCCCATGGCCCTGAAGGGTCGACTCGGCGACTCCAATAAACTTCTGGTATTATTATTATTATTATTATTATTATTATTCACATTGAAGCATGTTAAATGTACAGACCCATTAAATGTGTGTATGTGCACATGCAGGTCCAGCAGACCCTGACAATTCTCCAGCAGATTGCCACAGCCATGGGTCCATCCCTCAAACAACATGTGAGGAACCTGGGCTTTCCTATCATCACTGTACTGGGAGACAGCAAGGTAAACCAACCACCCTCTGCTCTTACACTTATACCCACCCACCCACCAACAACAGCTGTAAACCCCTGGGAACCCCCAACCCTCTGCCCCTGGTAACACCTACCCCCACCCACTGGCAGCAACCGTCCCAAAACAACCTAAAACTCCTCTGCTGTCGTGTAAAATCCTGAAAATGCAATTGCAAATGCTGTGCAAGGCTTAAAAAAAATACTGCCAGCTGCTCCAATCAAAGCAGCTGAACCCTAAAATGTTAAACTCCCAAGTGGTTCATTCAGACCCCTCACTGATCCTTTCTTACAGTTAGGAAACCTGATCCCTTTGCTAGCACTTGCATGTGGCCATTATACTGTCCTACTACTACGTTATCACCCAGTCAGATCCATTAAGTGTCTTCTTAGATTCCATAGTTTCCAGTAGACCAAACCAGTAAAATGTTGTGATGTTCAGTAAAAACTGGAGTGAAACCGTCTGTGTGCGCTTTCGTGTGCCTTCCTTTATCACAGTAGCTCATGGTAAGTAGCTTTCAGGAATCTCTTTGGATCAATAACGCCATCTGTTTGTGTGCATGAAACTAAACCTCATCTCTGATCCCCAGCCCAACGTCAGAGCCTCTGCCTTGACCACGCTGAACTCCTGGGTGGAGCAGACTGGTCTGAAGGAGTGGCTGGAAGGAGAGGACCTGTCGGAGGAGCTGAAGCGGGAGAACCCCTTCCTCAGGCAGGAGGTAAGTCCCACCCCCTCCTGAAAGTCTGCATAAGTGCACCCATCACCGACGGACACATTAGTGAAATTAGATCACTGGGGGAGGAACGCTGATTACGTCAGCTCAACCATTTCCACAATGATTTGAATACTTCCAAGTCTAGATGGAGGGACGAGGGATTCAGTGTTGTGGCGTAACATGGCTGAATGACGTGCCGGGGTGGTGGTGGTGATGATGATGATAACTTGCCTAGTTACACAAACCATCTTATGTTGGCTTAATATACTTGTAGTCATGGAAGCATATTTGTTTGGACGGTTTCAATGAACAGGGATTAAAGAAAAATATATATATTTTAAAAATATATTAGTAAAACAGTCAAGATAATAGAACGTGTAAGGGAGTGTACAATTAACTTATTAAGGATTAAATTAATAAAAGAATATTAAAATAAGTAATGGCTAAATTATAATGTATTTAAAATAAATGTGAATTAAAAAGTAATTTAATATTTTTTAAATTATTTTTAGAGTTTGAGGACCTCAGTATTGGATGATTATTAAATATATATATATATTTATTTATTTAATTTGTAAATGGTCAAAGTAAGATTTTACAATGACAAAACAAAATGGCAAAAAACTAAGGGAATTAAGATTAAAATACCTAAAATTATAATTAAAAATGGTATTTTTCTGTTATTAGTATTAGTATTAGTATTATTATTATTATTATTATTATTATTATTATTATTATTATTTCAGTTAATCAGCTACAAATGAAACATCATACAAAACATCTAAAATAGTGAAAATCAAGTAAATCAGTTACAGGCAGATTGAAGGTAATTAGCATAATAGCAATATGTAAATGCTCTCGCAAACATTTAAAGGGATGAATTCCCACATGCAGACAGAGCCTGACAGTAAATCCACATTGGAATTACAGTTTAGTCCAAGGCCAAGCTTAATCCATGGCGTGTCTCAGACCGATCCTCAGGGAGCTCCAGATGGTCCAGATTTTTGTCACAACTCTGCGTGCGACTCACAAGGATGGAGCAAAAATGTAGACTGTCTGGAAGGGGGTCCTCAAGGACCAGTTTGAGAGCAGCTTGGCTAAGACCTCCGCTTTCTTCAGGTTTCTTCACACTGTCCTTCATTGGTGTTTGCGTCTTTCTCTGGTAGGTGCTGGGCTGGCTTTCCGAAAGGCTGCCCACTATGCGGACTGTGCCTGCGGATCTGATGCTCTGCATCCCCAACCTGTACGCCTGTCTGGAGGACCGCAATGGAGACGTGCGGAAGAAGGCTCAGGATGCTCTCCCAACCTTTATGATGCACCTGGGCTACGACAAGATGTGCAAGGCCACTAGCAAACTGAAGGTGGGTGGGCCAGAGTTGAACCACACAGCTGCACAAATTTCTGCTTAGATTTTATTAGACGTTTATTAGAAATGTATTTTGCACCCTTGTCTTAACGCCTTAACCTCCTATATTTTGTCTGCCCACGTGAAGTCCGTTTCATAGGCCTTAAAATAGAACCCTGTGGCACTCCACAAGATGTCCTAAACCGAATGGTTTACAAATAATTCAGGATATTTTCTGCATTAGGTGTGAAAATGAACAGTAAACCTAGGGTTCGAGAGATGAAACATCTATATTTAAAAGTGTTAGTCCAGCTCTCTGATGTCAGGATGTTTTCTCTCCCTGTAGCCATCCTCAAAGGACCAGGTGGTGGCCATGCTCGAGAAGGCCAGGGCCGTAATGCCAGCCAAACCTGCTGCCCCTGCCAAAGCTGCTTCATCTAAATCTGCTCAGAGTGCTCCTGCTGCAAAACCTGCCTCTGGTACGGCCTCCCCTCACACTTTCTTTCTCTGAAATCACCCTTAATTTCACAGAGTGGTAAAAGTAGAGTGTGTGTAAAATCACAGAGTTCCTTATGAAGGAATGGGACACATTTAGCCAAATACATTATAATCTGAAGATTTGGTCAATACTCACTTTCTGAAACTTGTGTTCCTCAAATATGCTGTTACTGCAGCAGTGGAATGCCAGGTAGGACTAGATAGTCATTTGGATTTGTTTAATTCCTCCAGATGAAGCTGGAAGCAGGCTGAAAAGTGCCAACTAATAGAGATGCTATAAATGAAGAATAAAATGTATAATATAATATGTATAATTAAATAATTATAAAGGTGTTTTCAGTGCTTCTTCTTTAGGAAAACTGGTGATGTGTTTTGCTCTGAGTTGTTTTGGATGACGCAGTTCCCTCTTCACTGCATAATTGGCTGTAGAAGCAGCCTGCAGTGGGGATCCAGTCGAGCTAAGCCCATCTGATCAGTGTAAGCACTGGTAAGGTGCTTAGACTGCAGACTTGCGGTCACTAATTCTTTTTTCTTTTTTCTTTTTTTCTTTTTTTTAAGCTCCAGCTAAAAGCCAGCCTGCAGTGGACGACTACAGTGGGGGAGAATCCAAACCAGACACCAAGAAAGTCAAATCAGCAGGTTCTGCAGCTAAAAAGGTCTGATGCCTGCTTTTTCTGCCTTTTGTAAGGAGCAATTTGGTGGTGTTCAGCCCCCTAAAAAACTAAATCTACAGCACTGTGCAGATGTTTTACTCCCCTAACCCAATCACTCTAACCCCCGTCTCTCAGCAGTGAGAGAGTTCTACTGTAGAAGCTCCAGATCTCATCAGATCAGATAAAGCAGCTGAACATGAATCCAGTAAAAAGGAGAAACAAGAGCTTCTCATTCTGAAGAAAGAAAGTAGTGAGATCTTGTCGGTGAGCTAGTCTGAAGAACAGAGCTCGGTTCCTCCAGGTTTCTCTTGGACGTCCCCCCCAGTCCAGCCAGCACAGCATGGAGGATGTGTTCACCTCCATCAGCAGCGGCAGCTCACCTGATTTACCATCATTAAGCCCTGATTTACCATCAAACCAGGTGTTGATCTGAGGAGAACTCTAAATAATACTAGACTCCATGAGAGAGGAGAAGTTTGGAGATGTTCTAATGATGAACACAGTGATGGAGAACCACCACTTTTATTACAGTTTATTCTAATATCAGTGTTTTAGGCAGCTTCTCACTAAAATTTTCACAAGGGACTAAAACCTCTGTGCAGTACTGTATGTACAAAAACCTTGTATAAATGGTCATTTTTCAAGTGGGGGGGGAAATAACCCCACGTGTTTGTGTTAATGGTCATTCATCCTGAATATTTTGTATAATGTAAAGAGCAACCGGTGTTTCCCTATTATGTAAAATAGCGGTGAGGAGATGGAAACATGGCACAAGTTCTACAACGTAGAAGTAAGGCTTTGTGTTCACGGCAGAGATGTGCCCGATTCACGTTCTTGTGATTTAGATAGATGGCCTTTCTGCTGAATCCCATGCGTTTGTTAAGCATCCTGCTGTGTTCAGTGAAGCTGCTTCTTTTGCATTGAGCAGATGACCGACATGGAGCAGACACTGAAAGTAGATAAAGACTGTGTTGCTAAGCACAAAAGACTCTCTGGGGGCAAACCTAGCAACCAACAGGTAAAGGGGGATCCGAAACCCAGTAATCCTAAACATTTAATCACTGGTGGGCTTGGGTTCATCCCGGTGTGGCGTTTTGGTGTGGACTCACTACAGAAGTTAATTAAAAGTGAATTTAATCATTTACACTTTACTCACTGTGGGCTTTAGTTTATTATTCTGTGCCCCCCCCCTTTCCCCCCTCTTATTTGCTTCTTTTTGTCTAAAAATTAATAAATGAAGGTGCCATGTGTTGCATATCTGCAATAAATACATCAAAATATCATTAAAATATCGATCAGATCTTATTATCTGTCGGCTGCCAATAATCAGACAACGCTGATTCAATTCCAGGACTATTCTGTATCCCTACAGAGAACCATGCATCCAAATATGCCCTAAAGAGCATTTCAAAACCTCCATTATTTATTTTTTTTCCTGTGTATGAATGTGCTTCTGCCTGTGAGACTGTATTAATAATACTGTGTGTGTCTTGTCTCCATCAGGGAGTTGTGGGGAAGAAGGCTCCAGCTAAGCCTGCCGCTAAAGATGAAGAAGACAAATCGGGTCCCATCTTCATCCTCGTGCCCAACGGCAAGGAGCAGAGGATGAAGGAGGAGAAAGCTCTGAAGGTAGGCTGCTCATTGGGAACTGTGCCAGCATCCTCGCCTCTTGTCCTGTTTCCGTAGTGTGGTGTTCTCATGCTTTCGCAGCGTAGGAACCACACGTTCCTCCACAAACCCCAGGAAGTCCAGCTGCTGGGTAGGTGTGGCATGTCTGATGTCGCACAGTTGAATAAGAAACTTCTTCAAATTCAAATAGCCATTTCTGTTCAATTAAGCCCACTACCACAGCATGTTACAAGATGTGTAATAATAGATGACCCAAAGGTCTGGAATTAAACGTTGTAATTGCTTTAGCTATTCTAAAAACTAAATTAAGGGGCTTAAAAGTAATATGACTGTTGGCAACTCTGCAGAGATTCCCACATTATTTCCATTAGGATCAGACAGAAAGAGCCAGGGTTGATTTGGAATCTGTTGCTCTTGGCTATTGCCAGTCCCTAAATGTCATTTTTAGGCTGAAATTATACACCAGACCCATCTGAGAGATGGCAAAACCATTTAGATTTGGCTAAATCAGCGTTTTTCTTTCAGTTTTAAAAATAAAGCCCAGAAACACACGTAAAAAGGCCCAGTAGACCACCGAAAACTACTGTAGTGCTTGACAGAATTCTGTACCTGGTGAGGAGTAAACCAGAATTCGGGGACATGTCAATTGATTGATCTATGTTTTCATTATTATTATTAATTTTATTTTTTTCCCTCCCCATGTTTTATTAATCTTTACAAGATTAAACCACAAACTAAAGATTTTTAATGCAAACTAACATTTTAACATAATTTAATAAAAATAAATAAATATAAGTAAAAGCTTCATGCACAAGTCTCTGTGCAGAATCTGTCCAATGCACAGCAGTTATTTTGTCCCTCTGATTCATAATGGGTTTGTGGTGTCTGTATAGATCCTAAAGTGGAACTTCATCACCCCGCGGGATGAGTATGTGGAGCAGCTGAAGACTCAGATGTCCTCCTGCCTGGCGAAGTGGCTGCAGGACGAACTCTTCCACTACGACTTCCAGCACCACGTCAAAGCAGTTAATGCCATGATCGAGGTGTGGCCTCTGTGAGCACCTTCACATCACACACGCTTGACGTCGTCATTTATTTACTTACACACTCTCTTTCTCTCTTTCCCCCTCAGCACATGGAGGCAGAGTCGGAGGCTGTGATTGGCTGTCTGGACCTGATTCTGAAATGGTTCACGCTGCGGTTCTTTGATACCAATACCAGCATATTAATGAAGGCCATGGAGTTCCTCAAGCTCCTCTTCACCATGCTGAGCAGAGAGAACTACCACCTCAGCGAATACGAGGCGTCCTCCTTCATCCCCTACCTAATTCTCAAGGTATAGAAGCATAGATCATCGCTGTCCAAAAAAAAAAAAACATGTATCTCCAAAATGGTGACTTTACAGGAGATGGCATTTTTATTAGTCGATTCATCCAGAATCAATTACACAGTGTCCAGAGAGCAGCTGCAGGGTTCAAGCCCTGGACAAAAATAAAGATGCATGGCTTTCATTGGACAGCAGCGATATGTTCTCACAGGCACTCCTGGCATCACTCATGGCTGGGATTTGATTGCTAAATGAATGTAAATCGCATAAAAACCAAGAGCCACTTTACGTTAACAGCCACAATCAGGAACTGACCTAAACTAAACAGCACTCTGCTACTAATGACGATTGGTCCCTAGAAATCAAAATGTGCCATTTCTCCATTTTAGGTCATTTCCATATATAATAAAAGTCACACCGTCTCTCTCGTCCTCTTCTTTCTCCTGTCCAGGTGGGAGAATCAAAAGATGTGGTTCGCAAAGATGTCCGTGCCATTCTGACCATGCTGTGTAACGTGTATTCTGCCTGCAAGATGTTTCCGTTTCTCATGGAGGGCACCAAGTCTAAGAATTCCAAGCAGAGATCTGGTGAACAACCTTTTTGTTTGTATTTATTTTTATGTATTATATATTAATTGGAATACCTTTCAGTGGTGCAGTCATTGCTGTTTTGTAAAGCAGTAGGACATGAGAGGCTATTTCATCACAGCCGTGCTGTTATTTCACAGTAACCCACAACATATGAGTTTTCTACTGCTTTTAAAATTAGTTCGGAAAATAAATAAAATAATAAATAAATAAATTGAGGCGTGAATGTAGCATTTAATAGGTCTTAATGTTGGCATTTCCTTCTGCCTAATTTTAGTTCCTTAACATCACAGTAACGAACTCCACTGACCCACTGCCCAGCCTGCAGTTCCTTCTCCAGCTCCTTAAACAGGCCTAATTTTTATTGTTATTATTATTATTATTATTATTATTATTATTATTACGTTTTAAAAAATACATTTTATTTGAAGTCCTTCTTATTATAAAAAATAATTAAACAAAAGCTCTGGGTTTTTACAATATTTATTGATTTAACAGCGTTCAGTGGACTGATACAGTACAAAATAACATGGCAAAATAACAGCATACATGGCTGTAACTAATAAATTGGAATATTAGGAACTTTTTTTTTTTCTACAGTGCAAATGTGCGAAAATACATTCCATCATTGTTCATAGTATAAATAGTTGATAGAATAATTTACTCAGTATTATATAAGAATTCCTCTCTCCTTGACTGTAAATTGATTGACTTCTGCTCCAGAATGTCTTGAAGAACTGGGGTGCCTGATTGAGAACTACGGTATGAACGTCTGTCAGCCGACGCCGGCCAAGGCTCTGAAAGACATCGCCGTTCACATCGGCGATCGAGACACAACGGTGCGCAATGCTGCTCTCAACACGGTAGTGGCTGCGTACAATGTCTGCGGAGACCAGGTCTTCAAACTCATCGGCAACGTAAGGCTCACACTTAATAATAAAACATCCCTGTAGGGTAGAATTTCCAATAGAATAAGACAACACACAGGAATACACATGAACCTATTGGCACCATGCTGCCTAATGCCAGGTGTGGGCTAGTAGAGGGGTATAAAGCCCCCCAGCATTAAGGAGCTGTGGAGCAGTGGGAGAACGGTGTTCTCTGGAATGATGGTGGTGGAGCTCCATCCAGTACTTTTATTGGGATGAGTTGGGGATAAGGTGCAGTGGTGATCCTTCAACATCCTGACCACGTTGAATCCTCACAACAATGTTCCTAGTAGAAATCTAGTAGAAAGTCTTCTTCTCTGGACAGTAGAGATAGTTACTGGATTTTTTATATATATATATATACATACACTTTGTTTCAGAAGGAGCTGAGCTGAAGATGAATGAGCAGGTGTCCCAATACTTATGTCAATTTAACATGCTTTTTTTTTTTTTTTTTTTTTTTCTGCTTCTTTCCACTGTTTAATGGTGTGAAAAATAAAACATGACTGAACTGTAAATTATTTTATTATTAAACTGATATTTCTTGGTCTTGATCACCAGCTGTCAGAGAAGGACATGAGCATGTTGGAAGAGCGAATCAAGCGCTCCGCTAAAAAGACGCCTGCTGTCTCCACCAAACAGGAGAAAGCTCCCAGAGAGCACCCAACCAACCCCAACGCTACGTTCCTCCGGAAGCCAGCCCAGGAGGAAGTGCCCAACAAACTCAAGTACGTTCAGCGCTCTGTATGCAGCAGGAAAAGGAGAGTAGTGTTCATATTTTGAGATGGAAGCTGGAGACTAACTGGAGAGACTGATGTTGACTAGAGCTTTTGTCCGTGAGAGTGAGCTGATGAATGCAGTTCTTGTCTTACTGATGAATCTTCTTAACTTGCATACTGTCTTTCTAAACTCTCCTCTCCTCAGTGCTTGTCTATGTAGCCACTTAGCTTACTTCCAGGTCAGATATCAAGATCACTGTAGGTAGCCAGAGATGAGCTGAGCAAGCCCTCTTAAAGGCCTTTATTTTTATTTCTTCAAAATTTTACAAAGAAAACATAGGTCCAGCATAGTACTCCTGTGCACACCAGGACATTTTACAGGCAATATGGAGCTTCGTATTGTTACATAGTGCTTCAATTATATCTCACACAGTCTCTGTTAAAGGGTAAGTTATAGTCCATTTTCCCCAAATTTCATAGACCTATTTCAATCCATTGCTCCCTTGTTGGGGGGGATCTGCAGAGATGTTTGTCTGCTAGTTTACTTCTGCACTGGAGTTATGAAGCTAAAGTAGCTAAAATATGCCCCGACCAATCGTCAATAAAATAAGCATGGCACCTTTCATAGCTATAAACAGCTGAAGTCTGATTTATGTACATTTTTGTATATTTTGGTTTATATACAAAAGTCATAAAGTAAGGAAATAAGCAAGTCCATCAGTTGTTATAATAATAACTGTTTAATATGAACGCGGTCAAATAGTAAAAATTGAATAATTTACTCAGTATTATATAAGAATTCCTCTCTCCTTGACTGTAAATTGATTGACTTTTAAAGAGCAATGACAAAAGTGATGGTTTCTTAGCTGGTGTTTTTATTTATTTTATTTTATTTATTTATTTATTTATTGGCAATCCCTACTGCCTGTCAAGTTTGTCCTAATTTAAACTGCTGTTTTTATTATTACTTTTTTTTTATGTAACTGTAAAGTTTTAAACCCCCATCAGCCTCAAGTAACATGACTGGTCACAGTCCACTCTGTGTGTATTGAGGCACCAATATTAATCATTGGGCATTGTGCACACTGCACATTTTTGCACAGTAGATACAGGTGATGTGATGCCGATAATGCGAGACCAACTCTAGCCCTGCCTCCAACAGAGAGCTGATGAGACTGGATAAAATATTGATGTTATTTATGTAAACAAACACGCAAGTAAACATAATGGGCAATATCGAGGTCATTATTTGCTGTACTCACTTCAGTGAAAACCTTAAAAAGTAAAACACTGACCTTACATTTGAAGTGGTCATTACTCAGTGTAGAGAACCCTCACGGTGTCCTTCTGTCCTCTTGTTTCATTGCATGTCATGTCTCTTAAACCTGAGCCTCTCTCTCTTTTTCTCTCTCTCTCTCTCTCTCTCTCTCTCTCTCTCTCTCTCTCCTCCTTTATGACTCTTTTTCCTCTCTCGCTGCTCTCCCTGGAAAGAATAATGTATCGCACGTATAGGATGTAAGTACTGCCGACTCGCTGTAGGCTCCTCTGTTCCAGAGGGCGCGCACCTACCCGGAGAGCCTTAGACAAATGGCAGAGGAACAGAACCCCCCCGTCCCCCCCCCTGTCATTTCAGCTGCTGACACCATTTGCAGATGTTGTCGGAGTCCTTTTTTTTTTTGTTGTATTAGCGTCCTTCACTAGCGCTGCGCCAAAAGTTCCTTACACTTCAGTCCAACGTTCCTTACCCAATTGGATGTCTTGTCAGGTTTGGTAAGAGAGAGAAGTACTAGTGTAAAAAATCCACACCATGATGATGATGATGATGATGATACACAAGTGTAGTGATCTATAAGGAATGATATCAATGTAGAAAGCTAATGGGTACTGTTGGAAAAGTGTACAAGGGCCTTCAGGTGTCCGTTCTTCCCGCACATCCACCTGTTCCCTGTCCGTTTCCTTGTTCGTTCAAAGCTCTTCATGTTATGAAGCTGTGATCTGCATGAAGGTGAAGTTTTCCCCTTTTGTCTTCTCCACCAGTCAAGCACGGTCACAGAACGCTCACTCCGAGCACACGGCCCCCTCCATCCCCAAGGAGTTTCAGCTGGACCTGGACATGATCGAGAACGACCACACACGGGTCAGCGAGTTCCCTGACCTCGTGCAGCACAAACTGGATGAGCTGCTGGAGCCTGTGTCCATCCCGGAACCCAAGTAAGACTGTTGACTGACCACCACACATACTGCAAGTTGTTTTGCACAAAACAACCTCTTAACATGTGACCTTTTTATTATTATTATTATTATTATTATTATTATTATTATTATTCAAGACCCACCATATTTACCATTTTTGTGACTGACATATAAAATTTGGCTTTGGCTTTTATCCCATCCATGCAGTGAACACACACATACACACAGTGGGCAGTGAGCACACATGCCCGGAGTGGTGGGCAGCTATTGCTCCGGGGCCCAGGGAGCAGAGAGGCTTGTCGAGCCCGGGTATGGAACCCACAACCCTGTCGTTAATAGCCCAGAGCTCTAACCGCTGAGCCACCACCGCCCCAATTAATTAATTAAGTGTAAAACTGTGCCAAACCATAAAGCTGTTCTTCAAGCAGCATTATGTGAGAATTGGTGTTTTTGCTACTGGGTTCCCCCTACAGTTGGGAAGTACACCCCTGTAGTGAATGCAAATTGCACTTTGAGCGCCCCCTCATGGACGGCTGTGCATGTGCATTCCTAGATTAGCTAAGAACTCCAGGGGTTTGATCTGATGGTAGAGAAGCATGTGGACTATGGGTAAAGCGATGTTGCACTGCAGTTCTGGAGAGAGGTTCTCCTCCTGCAGCTCCACCACCAAAGCTCCATAGTGCAGTTCTCCCTGTTACAGTCAAGTGTACCATCAACATAATTCTGAAGCTGCTGTTTTGAAGCAGGTCTGGAACTGCTGGGGTTTAAAGCCAAGGTTTGGCCAAAAAATAAATAAATAAATAAAGCAAAGTGACATTTCTAATAATAAGGGCATGAGTAAGAAGTTTGCTTTAACAATCACAGTTTTTAGCTGTAAAATGTAAAATATTATTTTATTTTATTTTTATTTTTATTTTTTAATATCCTAACTGTGGTCACATCCCATTCCCACCCAGTAGCTTGGACGTTTTCTGTGGTTTATTCACCCTGGCTGGACAATTCACTTGCCGATTTTAAAAGCAAGGCCCTGTTTTGCTAAAATGGGAGTTTCTTTTTTTCCCTCTTCTGCAGGATTCGCTCAGTGTCCCCTCATTTTGACGACCTTCACAACAGCACAGCCTCCACTATCAACTTTGTGATCTCACAGGTGGCCAGCGGCGACATCAACACCAGTATCCAGGCTTTAGCACAGGTACAGCTTTCCTTTTTTGGAAAGCTAAACTATGACGGAGTTTATGATCTACACTGCACTTGCTGGACCCTTTCAGAATTAAAGCGCATTTGCAGTGAACTTCAGTGCCTGTGAAGTCCAGTCAGCCACACCGAAGCCAGCTCTCATTAAGGCCGCTATCATTGTATAGCGCCGTTTGTACACAGTGGCACAGCACTTTTACATAAAAAATAGAAAAAAGACAGAAAGACATTAAGAAAAATGATCTGAAAGTATTAAAAATTAATCAATGATAGTATACAGGATAAAAGCAGCCCAACTGGACAAAAGTAAGACCAGCCTCTAAGCTGTTAATCAATCCTTGATGTTCTTCCCCCTCCGCAGATTGACGAAGTGCTGCGACAGGAGGACAAAGCAGAGGCGATGTCGGGCCACATCGACCAGTTCCTAATCGCCACTTTCATGCAGCTGCGGCTCATCTACAACACGCACATGGCAGATGACCGACTGGACAAAAAGGACATCTTCAAGCTCTACAGCTGCATCATCGGCAACATGCTGTCGGTAAGAGTTGCAGGAATAATCTGTATGGTTTTCTTTAACTCTTTGACTCTGATCTCTTGGAATGACTAGTCCGCTGGTGATAATTCAGTGGATTTGTACATACTGCAGATGAGCAAAATGCTGTTTACATGGCTTAACCCCTTAAACCCTTTAAATCTTGTATGTAAACCCATTAGTTTAATGGGCCCTAAAATAGAACCCTGTGGAACTCCTCCAAAATTTGGCACCGACATTTTCATCTACAGCAGCTCCTGTCAGGGAGTGGATCTACATATTAGGCAGTGAGTGAAGAACAGTCAGTTCTTGAAGGTGATGAAGGTGCTGAAGCAGAAAAAATGAACAAGCGTAAGAATCTGAGACACTTTATTAAGAAGGAGACTGGGATGTTCTAGATAGGCGACTGGGTCATCAGAACCTCTCCAGAACAGCAGGCAGATCTTGTGGGGTGTTTCCTCCTGGTATGCAGTGGTCAGTACCTACCAAACATGCTCCAGAAACGGACGCAAGAGTCATGGGCACCCAAGGCTCATGGAGGTCCCACCTCACAATTTACAGGAACTCCGAGACCAGGGTTTAAGGGGGAAAGTGAAAGTTCTGATATGGGTCGGGTTACAGAAACAGATCCCCTTTGTTTTGGAGCAGTGCTTAGTCGTTCCGAGTGTGTCTGAGTGAGTGTGCACAAATCCCTCTTGTTCAGTTGTTCTCTATGGAGAGCCTGGCGCGGGAGGCCTCCATGGGCGTGCTGAAGGACCTGATGCATGGCCTGATCACCCTGATGCTGGACTCACGAGTGGAGGACATCGAAGATGGCCAGCAACTCATCCGTTCCGTCAACCTGTTAGTGGTGCGCGTGCTGGAGAAGTCCGATCAGACCAACATCCTCAGGTCAGTCGGCTGAAACTCACGCAAAACCACATGTCTTCCCTTTAAAGCATTTTAGTGCTGACGAGGTTCAAACACTACCCAAAAAAACAAGCACCCTCCGGTCAGCACTCTAAAACAGACACTTGACCACTTCCTTGTGTTGAATTTTTAATAACAGCTGAAGGGGCTCAGTGTTGGTTTACCACATCATGTCCCATGTTGTTTATCAGTCTGTATCTGATCCTGTGTCAGGCCTGATAGCTGGTCTATGTTGTGCAGGATGGTTAATGTAAATAGATGATTGTAGTAGTTTGATGGCTGACTCTCTTGTTGCCTGTTGTCTTTTAGTGCTCTGCTGGTGCTGCTGCAGGACAGCCTCATCACCACTGCAGGATCACCCATGTTTTCTGAACTGGTCATGAAGGTAAATGAAGCTTGTCCTTGTCCACTTTCCAGTCCTGGGTTTTATTTTAAAGATAAAGCGCCTGGGAACAGATTTTGATATATATATATATTTTTTTATTATTTATTTATAATTCTAAACTTGAGTGTTCAGTGAAACATTCAGCAAAGTTTTAATAGAAAGCAGAAATATGAGAAAACGCTCCTCAAAAATTCCCCAAATGCACCATCACATCTCTGAGAACGGCCTGGTTGTGTCCTTAATATTGTAGTGAATATACAAAGTGCCTGTGCGTTACCATGACAACCCCCCCCCCCCAGTTCTGATTTATTTATTTATTTTTTAATTATTTTTTCTTTCTTTCTTTTATTTATTTATTAATTATTTATTTGATTTATTTAAAGCTTTTGAACTGCAGTTGGTTCTTTAGACTTAACTTACATTCTGATATCTAGAACTGAGTATGCAGATACAGGCCCTGCATGCCCAGTCATGCCAGTTTGGCAGATTGCCAAGCCCGGGTATCGAACCCACAACCCTGTCATCAGTAGCCCAGAGCTCTAACCGAGGAGAGCAATACTGGTAAAATACAGGGAAGCTGGGGATAAGACGTACTGTGTACATTTACACTGGGGGCCCTGAGGAGCCAGATTAGTTTAACTAGAAAGGAAAAACCCAGATTCAGGGTCCCAGGGGCTTTAAGCAGACAGCTAATGTAAACGATTGGCCGTTGGTGTCCGACCTACGAAGGATTATAGTCCGGGACTGGAAACTGAATACACGGTCCAGATTTGAAGACCTCTGGCAGCACGTCAGGCCTTCTAAAAAGGTTTTAGGGGGCGGATTGAAATTGGTGTGGTCACATGACCAACGGTTGCTACATGGGTGTTGTGAATTGTATGCATTAATGTAGTCAATTTAATTGCTTTAATTATAATGCGAATGTGACCCCTCTGCCCCCCACCATCTGTCTCTGCAGTGTCTCTGGCGAATGATCCGTTTCCTGCCCGAAACCATCAACAGTATTAACCTGGACCGCATCCTCCTAGACGTCCATAATTTCATGAAGGTTTTCCCTAAAGAGAAACTGAAGCAGCTGAAGAGTGACGTGCCCCACCGCACGCTGAAGACCCTGCTGCACACGCTCTGCAAGCTCACAGGAGCCAAGGTAGATCACAGGCTTCCCCTCACATTACAAGCCTCAGTAATCAATTTTGATTTATATATATTTTTTAATGCTCAGATTTAATATCAGATTTGGCCATCTTGACTGTTCACATTCATAAATGTAAGTGACCTGAAACTGTCCCTGAGGCTAAAAATCACTCCATTGTGCTGCCGGAGCTGGCTGATGACCGCAGTAGGTGCATACAGGCAAAAAGACACCTGATACCTGAAATCTGATCTGACCGTTTACATTCCTGTCACGCAGCCTCAAATCTAATCTGTATGGGTCTGTTTACACCCGGCATTAACATGCGTTTATGTGCCGGGCAGTGCTGGACAGCAGATCTCCCCGGCTACAATGCTGTCCGTCCCAGCACCAGCCACTAAATTCCACAGTGGAGTGGAGAGGCGACAGAACATGGACATACAGGACATTTTACTTCCTGTAAACTATGGTTTCTCACCAAATCTGTTCTGCTTGGGGAAACCGTGAACAGTTTAGAGGAACGGTGGGGGTTCTACATCGCCATGGAACATTTAGACGGTTCTAATAATCCTGTAACTACTGTGGTAGTCATTTTTGCTGCAGTAAACGTAACGTAAATCTTACACCGTAGTGTCAGTTACACTCTGTATACCCCACAAATATACGATGACCATTCACACTTTAAATTAGCTGGTCTTTGGTGTCCATATGCTGATAACGCTGTTTTTCTGGGCCCCCTGGTGAGGCTGGTGCGAAGTTGATAGACCCCCATTGTTTCAAGATAACAAAGTCACCGTTGTCTGCTCCTCTTCCCCAGACAGTTTCCTATGTAAAAACATGGTAAAACTAAAACAAATGAAATGAAAATAATCTATACACACAATACTGAGATTCCTGAAAACCTCCCCCACACTACTCTTTTTAAACCACTGGGGGACGAACGCTGCTAACAGGCCCAAAGTGACTCAAATCTGATTTTAAAAAGATTATAGCATATGAATATAGCCGTGGAGACCCAGACAGAAAGTAGACCGAGCACTCTAAAAAGCTTTCTAAATTCCCCCTAGTGATCAGTTTGACTTATTAAGCACAGCCAGTAGCTTCTTGTTAGCGTATTGCGGAGATATAGAGCGTGTAGAGCTACTTCACTACTGTACTTAAATACTGAAATACTGGATACTTTTCTTGTTTGTGCTGCATCGTAACTCGCTACCATTATAAAAGCGTTACGAAGCTTTTCAAACCCACATTATCACCTCCAGAGCGCTAGATGGTGCCGTCACCGGGTTCGATTAAGCTGCCTTTACATTGAGCAGAACAGGCGATCGGCACGCTGCCACTCTTCCTCTCACTCCGCTGCGGCAGTGAGGACACTACCGCTAGAGCTCTGTTAGTTTATCTCCAAATGGAAGAAGAAGAAGAACCACCAGGAGAAACTCCTTCACCTTCACCTCCTGCAAATACTCGTATGTGCCGAATGGGCTGAGCTCTTTCAGCTGTAGTTTACAGAGTTTACAGTGAGTGAAGCTCAGGGGTTTGAGCTGCTCTCCTCACTGGTTCTACAGATGAAACTCTTGTATGTGGCGGGTCGAGTCAGGTCTGCTCAGCTCTCTCTCTCTCTTTTGGGCGAGTTTGTTTAGAGAGTGAACTGAAGACTCGTGATCATGAACTCTGTTTTCTACAGTCCTGTCCTTCTACTACAGCCAGAGGAACTGAGACCGGCCTTAAGTCTGAGCATCTGAACTGATATAAACACTGATACCCAAACTTTTGACTGCTCTCTGTAAGAACTACAGAACACAGTACTGTACTTTTACTGTCAGTACTTAAGCAGTACTTTTTAGAATACTAAACTACTTGCAGTACTTAAGTACGGAGCTTAAAGACACTTCTACTTCTACTCAAGTCACTTTTTTGAGATGGTCACAGTACGCTTCACTGGCTCTCTGATGGCTAATCAGCACATTTGAAATATCTATGAAGAGATATGTATGTATAAATACCCCTAAACACAAAGTGCTGTCATAGAATATTTAAGATGCTTACAGTACTCTTCTTCTCTGTACACAGATACTGGACCACTTGTCTATGATCGAGAACCGGAACGAGTCTGAGCTGGAGGCCCATCTGAGGAGAGTGGTCAAGCATTCTGGAAACCTCTCAGGCCTCAAGTCTGACCAAATCATAGAGAAGGGAGGCCTACGATCAGTAAGCCATCCCATAATTTCGTTATGAGATGTGATGGAGAAAACTGGTAATATCTGTTCATAATTATATAGTGTTGAAATGTAAATGCCCCCCCCGTCTACCTTCCACTTTCCATTGCCAACAGGACGAGAAAGTGATTAAGGCGAAAGTGAGCGATATCCTCTCCGAGATCTTCAAAAAGATTGGCTCAAAGGAAAACACTAAAGAGGTAAGCTGCAGTCGCCTGATCCAATCCACACACACAGTAACTACTGTCCTAAATTCTTTATTCACAGAGTACCATAAACCACCGCAGAGTACCAGGAATTTCTCTCAGGTGTCGAACATAAAATTTCAGACCCATATAAAGATTTTATAGTTAAGGTTTATGAGGATCTCTATAGCCAGGGATATTTGTTGGGAATTGTGCTTCAGTGAGAGTTGGGAAGAAGCAGATCATGGGAAAGTCATTGTTGTACTTCCTACCTCAGTGCCATCATTTCATTTCACTGTGTACCGATGCAGAGCTGAAATGACCATAAAAGCCTCTTGACTTGACTTGGAAAGAAATATTAACGGATTGGGAAATCTGTATAAAATTTGATTATTATGAGAATTAAACTTGATGGACGAGAGAGACATTTGGAGATCTTTACAGATAAAATATTGTATGAAGAGCTTCAATGCAACATAAAATTAAAATAAATACATTTTTTTATATACAGTTTATAATATATACATTTTATAAATTTTATATATATATTTTTATTACTCTCTTCGGTGTAACATTGTAAATAAAAATACATTTTATATATTTTTTATATAAAATATATTTTATTATAATATACATTTATTATATTAATGATTTATTTTATTTGTATATACATACATTCATATTATTATTATTATTATTATTATTATATATATATATTTTTTTGTTTTGGTAGATGTATTATACTTATGTTTAATTACATTCATTTGTTATGTGTGTGTATATGTAATTTATTAAGATTTCTTTTTATTAATAAATATTATATTAACTTATCCAGTTCCGAACATTCAGCTTCCATTAATATAATTGGCAAATAACTTGTATGATAAATGTAATAATTTAAGAACCATTTGGGAAAAGGATCTGGACTTGCAGTGGATACGTTAATAGAATTAATGGCCTTTAAAATGGGACCCAGGGATAATGCTGGAAGTGTAAGGCAGAAGAAGGCATGTTCCTACACACGTGGTTAATAGTCTTGGCGAGTGGCTGGGAAAGACGTTACCAGCTTCTCCTCAGCTTTGTTTGCTCTGGGTGCATGTCCGAGTGTGACTGTGCTCTGGCGTTAGCAGGGCTTATTACTCCAGCAGTGGAGGCTCACTGGAAATGCATTTGCAGTGAAATGTTCTAAATACTGATACCGTCTCTCTGGCTTCTTCTCTTTCTCAGGGGTTGACCGAGCTGTACGAGTATAAGCAGAAGTATTCGGACGCGGACCTGGAGCCGTTCCTCAGGAACACCTCTCAGTTTTTCCAGAGCTACGTGGAGCGTGGCCTGCGCATGATCGAGTCCGAGCGAGAGGGGAAGAGCCGCATTCAGACTTCTACAGGTACTCGCCCCACAAACCTCTCCACGTGCACTCCTGTGCTGGTCTGGGCATGTCCCTCATGTCCCTCATGTCCCTTATTTCCCCTATTTAGCCAGACAGAGACACGTCTTTTAGTCCTGCTTTCAGAAACTAAAGGTTCAGTGCAAGCAGTGAAAAACCTAAGCTCTGCTGAACAGAATTCAGCCTCCATAACTAACCCAGGGGCAGTGAACACACACCAGGAATGGGGGTTGGTTAATTGCCTTGCTTAAGTGCAACTTAGCCATGGATGCCGGTCTTGGGGATTCTGGTCCCCGTGATGCACCCTGATCAGCAGTGGATCTGTGAATAGATTCAGTAGTAGTGATCAGAAGAGTGAACCTGGCAGCGGTAATAAACCTACTGTCTCTTCTTACAGTGATTCCACAGCACAGCATGGACTCCTACACCCCCAGCCACAGCTCCATTCCGGTTAACAGTAATGGAGAGGATTTGAAACCCGCCGTTTACTACGAGAGACTGAAGATTCTCCGGCAGCGACATGGACTGGAGAACGCTAAGGTTTGTCCTGCGTATGCTTTCGCTCAGCCGTTTACAAACTTTTTTTTTTATTATTATGTAGTTCAGCCTAGGAAACTCTGAAATCATATAGTTTTCATACTAAATAAACTCTGCAGGATAAAATGGAGAAATTTGATTGTATACATTCACCCCCTCTCCTTATTTCCTTGATAAGGGTACTCCAGAGTAGATGGCATTTAAATGTCTGCAAAAGCAACTAAGAAATAATTAAAACATAAAGTAATTTTGCAATTTCTTAACTCTTAAAACTCTGTTTTTAAAAAAACTATTTATATAAATGTATTATTTTGAAACCCACTCTATAGCCATTTTACAGCCGTACACCAAAATGTAACCTAGAGAGGTGGGCAGCCACTCCGGCACCCGGTGAGCATGGGCTAAGGGTCACCATTCAACCGTGAATATTTAAATACTAAATTGCTATTCCTTCTACTCGCACCACCCCCTCCCTTCGAACCAATGCCCTTATGACCCCAAGCCCGTCTCTAACCTTTAGGCCACGACTGCCCTGGTGGTGTTTGCACTGTAAGAAACTGGCCTTTGCTCTATAGCGCCCTCTTCTACTGTAATGAACACAAACTAGGGGCTGAAGTTCTAAGTTCTTCGGTTTGTCATGGTCACCTTTTGTTGTTTTTCTGTCCCGCCGCCGCCGCAGCAGCAGCAACAGCAGCAGCAGCAGCAGCAGGACGACGAGCGTCCTTCTTTCTCCTCTCTGTCCAAGCCGCCACTGGCCTCCTCCACAGATATGCTCCACAGCAAGCTGTCTCAGCTGAAGGAGTCGCGCGAGTCTCACTTCCAGCAGGACTCGCGCTCTCACAGCCCCGGCCGGGCCTCCTCACCCGCCGCCAACCTCGACGACCTCAAGAAGAGGCTGGAGCGCATCAAGAGCAACCGCCAGTAGAAAATCTGCTTTGCCCCCTCATCCAGCAAACCAAACGCTTGCCCACGTCCAGCGGGCTACAGCTAGCTAGACCCGCTTACTCCTGCTACGCCACGCTAGTCTTTCTCACCTCCTGCTCTCAGCCCGGACGTTTTTCAGGTCAAACATATGTATAGATTAAGATAATAATACCAATAGAAGAAGAAGAAGAAAAAAAACACGAGTTTGTTCCGTTGTATAATATGAAGTGAACTACATTTCTGTTTGTTTAGTATTGTGCACAAATGTTTGGGGATTTCTGTTTTTGTATATACTCACGGTCGCTAACCACTCCTCCAGGCTTTTACGTGTCATGTTTAGGATTTGCAGTGGATGGTTTCCTTGTGCAGAGTGCTGTAATATGTGTAACTGGAGCTGTCCAACCTTTCTTTTCTTTCTTTCTTTGTTTGTTTGCTTTTTCATTTGTTTTTTATTTAATAAACGTTTTAGGAAAATGTCTTTCTCTGGGTCTCACAAACCCATCCACTGTTTGCCATTTTTCACTTGTTTCCCCATTTCAGAAGCGCTTGTAAAACTTGAAGGATTGATTTTGTTCTTTAACGGATTAAGGAGCATTGCATGAAGTACTTAATGTTATTTTGTAAATAGTTTGCATTACTAAACCCTGTTTATTAATGACATTCTTTTGTTTATTAATATTCCAACATCTTGCACTTGTCGGCAGAATGTTGGCGATTCTGATGCATTGTTTTGTATTTCATTCGAGTAGTGTTGAATTGTTGCTATTGAGTTTCAGTGTATAATCTATAGTGAAAATGGCAATAAAGATTTTTTTATATAATTTAACAAACTAGAAAAGTCTCTGCTGGGCATTTTTTTTTTTTTTTTTTTTTTTTTTTTTTTTATACCAGTTTCTAGGTGGATTCTACAAAAGATTAAATATATATAAAAATAATATATAATACAAATTTTAAATATATTTTATTTATTAATATTAAATAAATGTAAATGTTTTATTTATTTATATATATATATATATATATATATATATATATATATATATATATATATATATATATATATATTGTTTATTATATATATATTTAATGTATATATGTAATATATGTAAAAAATATTTGATGTTTATATAGATAAAATATCAAATATTTTATATATAATTATTAATGTAATGATTGAGAGAGTTTTTTTATATATATATATTTATATGTCAAACATTTAACTATATGTAATATTTTTTTATATTTAAAAATATATATACACATACACACTTTATATATATTTTTTTTTTTATATTAATATTTTAAAATATATATAAAAATGTTTTATATATAGCTAAAATATATCAAATATTTTATAGATATTAAATTATTATTAATAATATAAAATTAAAATATTTATTTTTATATAAAATATATTTAAAAGAGATATACACATATTTTACTATACACATTAGTGCTATATCAGTTAGTGGAGCAGGTGTCTGGCTGGCTAGCTAAGGTAAGCTACTCTACACTGGACCCTGTTTAATGCAATCAAATTCTCACAGCAATGCTCCTCCAAAATCTAGTAGAAAGACAGTTCAACAAAAGCAGGATAAACTATCCCAATACTTTTGTCTATATTGTGTATATTATTCCACTAGATGGCAGCATCTTCATGTGTCCGTGGATTTTGAGCGCAGAACTGCAGGATGAACTCATGTGTGTTTCAGTACATAAGCAACTTTTATTTAAGCCAGAAATATAAATGCCAGGGCTAAACAGACGTGTGTGTGTGTGTGTGTGTGTGTGTGTGTGTTCAGGTCACCACAGGTGATGGGCCACCCTAGGATCTCGTCTCAGTTTATCATCCAACGCGAGATACTTCTGTGGAGCTTTGTCCTTGTGCCTGCAAAGCAACACAAGTCGTACATCTCCGTGACCCACACTTGGAACTATTATTATTTATTTTAAAATTTTTGTCTTGCAAAACCCCACACTTTATTATACACTCGTCCAAAAGTTTGTGGACACCCCTTCTAATGATTACATTCAGCTACTTGCTAAGTTGCACCCATTGCTGACACAGATGTGCAAATGCACACACACAGCTTGTCTAGTCCATGTAGAGAAGAAATACTGTCAATAGAATAGGACTCTCTGCAGCAGATCAACAAACATGAACCTATTGGCTCCATGCTGCCTAATAATGCCAGGCGTGGGCTAGAGGGGTGTAAAGCCCCCCAGCACTGAGCTGTGGAGCAGTAGAAGAACTGTGTTTTCTGGAATGATGGTGGTGGAGCTCCATCCAGCACTTCTGGGTTGAGGTAAGTGAGGTGGTGATCATCATCCAACGTCCTGACCTCACTAATGTGCTATTGTCACTGAATGCAAGCAAATCCCCACAGCAGTGCTCCTCCAAACTCTAGTAGAAAGCCAGGTGTCCCAATACTTTTGTCAGTTTAGCGTATATGTACTGAAGACAGCAGCCTGTGTTTGTGCGTAAAGCTTTTCACAGGACAGGTGCTGACGCTGGATCTACTCCCTCCTTGAACTGAACTCTGACTCTGGATCAGTGTAACGCTGGTGAGGTGGAAGTGTGTACCGGTTGAGGCGCAGCTTCAGGATGTGAATTCTAAACATGGCGTCGGAGCAGTAGGCCAGATACGCATCCTCGTCCTCTATGGTCATGGTGAGCTGGGTCTTCTGGTACCACTGCTGCTTCTGCTGCAGCTCCTCCGTCTCCTGGACTCATAGAAGGAGAAAAGAGAAAGGGCTTAATGGCGATGGTACTGGAGCTTAACCTTTTAATATATGAGAACCGAGTGCATGTTTTAAGGGTTAGGCTCTAGGGTTCTACTGAACTTCGGTGAGAGCCAGACAATATTTGGATAAGCAGTCAGTATTTCTAGAAGTGGACATCCTCACTAGGTCCAAAACCATCCAGGAAATGACAGCCCAAGAAAGGTCAACTCAACCATTGGGAAAAACTCTGGGCACGAATGGGATCCATGGTGGAAAAGCACCGTCTCAAATTCGCCAGGAAACATCTAGATGATGAACATCTTCTGAGTTCTGGAACAGTGTTTGAGACAACATCAGCCCCATCATGTCTGCCAAAAACCTAACAATGCTTTTCAAATTAAGAGCCTCACCCCGACTGTGAAGCACGGTGGTGGTAGTGTGACGGTTAGGTGAAGATCACACAGGCAGGTCTACTTCACAATGGTTCAAAAATTAATACTGGTCAAAGTCCTGACGTAAACCCTACTGAAATGCTGTGGCAAGACCTGAAGGTGCAGTTTGTGCTCCAAGGCCTACAAATGTCATGGACCTAAGCAGACGATCTTCTCCAGAGAGACTCTGCACACTAAGTACTCTCAGAAGAGGAGGGTCTTCAGTCTGGGTTTGAAGACAGCGAGTGTTGGACTCTGCTGTTCGGACACCCAGGGGAAGCTCGTTCTTCCACTTCGGTGCAGGACAGTAAAAAGTCTGGACGCTCGTCTTCCGTGGATCTTAAGGGATGGCGGGTCGAGCCGAGCCGTACTTGAAGCTGGAAGGGCTCTTGGTGTAGATCAGCTTTTGACCATCGCCATCAAGTACGGAGGGGCCGGCTGGTCCAGTCTTGGCTTTGCAGCAGCTACAGGAAGCCAGTGAGGAGAGCTAAACTTGGTGAAGATGCTGTGTGAAACCTGTTGAGTCTTAATGGTGTATTCGACAGACATGATTCACACCTACCTTCTCGATTCGGGCCTGGAGGAGGTTGGCTCGGTCTATGAGGCGCTGTTTCAGTTCAGCCAGACAGTCCGCACGGAGCTGCTGCGCCTGCTGCCGGGTCAGGCTTTCCGGATCGCCCAGCTGGGCCAAAAATGGAGCCAGGACGTCCAGCTCCTTCTCGTCCTTGCGCAGAAGCTCCTCTTTAGCCAGGCGCTCCTGCAGGGGGGAATAAATTAGCAACATTGTTAAGAGCCTAGTAAACTTGTCTAGAAGAGGCCATTTCACTTACTAACTGGCAAAGTGAGTGAGGGTCAGTGGGCCTCGCTTAGCAATGCTACCTTGGTGTTAGTGCCCCACCTGCTGGCCTTGCCCACCATTCCCTACTAGGGTGTTAGCACACTGGCCATTGGCCTCACTAAGCATCGCTGCCGGTCAGATGCCAGCCTCGCCCAGCATCGCTGCCGCCAATGGCGGTTCGGCAAAACTAGGTTTTCCTGTATTTTCTTGTTTTATTTATTTCATTCCATTTCATTTAGTAAACAAGTAAACAACGTATGAAGTAAACAATGTACAGACAGAACAGCGGCCATATGTATGGAGGGTGTATACATTACATTGATGCTGAGGGGCTGAATCCACTGCATTTGGATTTGGATCATATCACCAAAACAGCAGCTTTACTATCTTCTTAACTAAAAAGATTTGACTCCAGGTCATTTTGGAGCATTTCTAATGGTCTATTTTAAAACAAAATAAAAAGAACAACTGCCAGATTCTGATTATGTCAAAAAAGAGAAAAAACAGGTTAATGGGGGGTTTGCCAGTTAGGACCATGCCTTCGGCTTATGGTGATTAGAGAGAAGACTATAGAAGGGGGTCAATATGGAGACCATAGTACTCTACTCTTCACAAGTCCTCTCAGAAGAGGAGGGGGGTCTTCAGTCTGGGTTTGAGGACAGCGAGCGTTGGACACCCAGGGGAAGTTCGTTCCACCACTTCGGTGCAGGACAGTAAAAAGTCTGGACGCTCGTCTTCCGTGGATCTTAAGGGATGGTGGGTCGAGCCGAGCCGTACTTGAAGCTGGAGGGGCTCTTGGTGCAGATCGGCTTTTGACCATCGCCATCAAGTACGGAGGGGCTGGCTGGTCCAGTCTTGGCTTTGTAGGCCAGAGTCAGGGGTCTGAATCTGATGACCTGGGCAGCAGCTACAGGAAGCCAGTAAATAGAGAACACAGCAGCAGAGGTGGAGGAGCTGAACCTGTCTGAACTTTGAAGACGACTCAAGCCGTGCCGCTGTGTTCTGGATAAGTTGCAGGGGGTTGATGTAGTTGTAGAAACGTAAACAAGGTAGAGCTGGAATTTATAGGATGTTAAAATAAGGAGGAGGTGGAAATGGCCTGCTGATAACAAGGTCGCCTCACCAGCGCATCCCTGTGGCAGCGGGCCTTCTCATTTCTGGCCGTGTTGTAGATGGAAATCTGAAGCTCAATAGAGCTCTCCTCCTGCTGTCTGGCATCGAGGATGGCCCTCACCTGACAAACACACACACACACACACACACATTCTCACAGTGTATAGAATGATGTGGATAAAGCAGGACCTGATTCTATTAATGATGAACATTAGAGAGTAAACAGCCTAGAGCCGCTCTACATCACCGTACTTCTTTCTCTGAGTCTCTGATCCTGATGACGACGTTCTCCTCCTCGGCCATCAGTGCCATGAGGGTCTCGTACAGAAACAGGTTCTTGCTAGGTTTCTTAAGGGGGTCTACCTGCAGGCACAGACGGCACATGGTTTAGCCAGGTCCAAAGCAAAGGGAAAGCCGACTTCATCAAACAAAAGTACTGATATGTTAAATGGACAAAAGTATTGGGACACCTGCTAATTCATTGCTTTTTTTTTTAATCAAGGGCATCAAAAAGAGCTTCTCCTGCTTCCTTGTAGGAATAAGAAGAAGGCTTCCTACTAGGTTTTGGAGCATTAGCATTGCTGTGAGGCATCTGATTGCATTTAGCAACAAAAGCATTAGTGAGGTCAGAATGTTGGATGATGATCACCACCCCACCTCATCATCAACCAATTCCCCAGCTCATCCCAAAAGTAGTGGATGGAGCTCCACCATCCATCATTCCAGAGAACATAGCTCTTCCACTGCTCCACAGCTCCTCAATGCTGAGAAGCTTTATACCCCTCTAGCCCACGCCTGGCATTATTAGGCAGCATGGTGCCAATAGGTTCATGTGGTTTATCAGCTCCAGAGATGTCCTACAGGGACTAGACAAGCTGCACATCTGTGTCAGCAATGGGTGCAACTTAAAGTAGCTGAATGGGTTCATTAGAAGGGGTGTCTACAAACATTTGGTGTCCACAAAATAGTGTAATTCCAGTAGTGGCAGAACTACATTCTAAACTGTTGAAATTGTTCTGATCGGCAGAGACATGTTTGTTGTCCCAAATTATAGCTCATATAGCTAACAGTGAAATGTAAGCTCATTCTAACTGCATACATCTCCACACCAACCAAGCTGATAAAGCATTTTTTTTGCTCCTTCATCAACATGATGAAGCTGCTCAACTCGCTGAAATGTGATTCTTCCTCAAGCGGACACTCCAGCTTCCACTGCACTGATATTGGCTTGTTAGTTTGTTGTTTTATGTGTAAAAGCAACCGACCTGAAAGGTGGAAACCATCTGCGGGGTGAACGTGTTCTTTGAGTCACGAGGTTTGATGAAGTTCCTCCAGGCAGGGATGATCCTGTCCTCCTCTCGATGATACGTCACCTGGATTTGATCCTCCGACAGCAGGAACACTCTTTCAGCCACGTCTTCACTGGCTGCTTTGGAACGGTCTCTGTGGAACCTCTCCACCACCTTCTGCTCCAACAGACCAGCCACACACACACACATACAAGGTGTTTCCATTGAGGGATTAAAGGTGAAAAGTATTGGGACACCTTGTGGTGGATTTGATTGCATTCAGCGACAAGAGCGTTAGTAAGTTGGATGATGATGATCACCACCCCACCTCATCTTCCTCAACTCCCCAACTCATCCCAGAAGTACTGGATGGAGCTCCACCACCATCATTCCAAACGAACACAGCTCTTCTACTGCTCCACAGCTCCTCAATGCTGGGGGCTTTATACCCCTCTATAGCCCACGCCTGGCATTAGGCAGCATGGAGCCAATAGGTTCATCTAGTTTATCTGCAGAGGGTCCTATTCTATTGGCAGTACTTCTCTACAGGGACTAGACAAGCTGTGTGTGTGTGTGTGTGTGTGTGTGTGTGTGTGTGTGTGTGTTTGCACTTTCATCTTTATCAGCTGAATGCATTCATTAAACAGGTGAGGGGTGTGTATATAAGAGTGTGTGTATGCAACACCTTGATGGGTCGTTGAACCTTTTCAGGAATCTCTGCAGGCCCGAAGGAAAGGACCCGCTTGCTGTAAACCACGTGCCGGTAGTACAGGAAGTCAGGTCGGTCTGCGAAGGTTTCCGTCATTTCAGAGGGCGTCTCGACTCTGCTGACCAGGCCATCCACCCGAGCGTAGCTGTAGAAGTCCATCTGACGCTCCGTCTCAGGAACCAAAGTGACGTACGTGTGGCCTGCTCGGGAAAAAGCATCTTACATGACCAGGATCAAACTAGTCTAAAGCTACGTCCACATGATCAGGCTGAAACCCGATTACTTTGCCTTAAGCTGACATGTTTTCAGGGCTGTGTGGACATCGGATTCAATCAGATTTGAGTCATGTTCATATGTGGTCATATATGTGCAATATTTTCACAACCACCCCACCCCCCACCCCCCATGTGCAATTAAGGGTCAATTTGCAATTACCTGTAAATAATCTGTAAATAATACAGTTTTTTAGATTATATATATATTTTATATAATATAGTATAATATAGTATTTATTTATTTAATATCATATATTTCTATATAATTTTCTATAAAAATTTCTATAAAGAGTTTTTTACTTCTAATTTCACCACTGTGGGACTAATAAAGGATTATTTTATCTTATCATATACATTCATATCCACACACCCCCCCATGTGCAATTAAGGGTCAATTTGCAATTACCTGTAAATAATCTGTAAATAATACTGGTTTTTAGATTTTATATATATAATTTATATATATATCTTTTATATCATATATTTTTATAATAATATAGAGTTTTTTACTTCTATTACTTATATTGGGTATATATTGGTCATTTGGTGTCTTGCTATCCCTTTGCTAAAGGATTATCTTATCTTATCATATACATTTATATCGGATTTGTGGGCATACGACATAAATACGAATTGTCAAAATAGGCAAATCCGATCTGAGCAAAAAAAACAATCTGAATGAATTAATAAGGCTTGTCATGTGAACGCAGCCAGAATGTCAACATCTTATCTGGAATATCAGATTTACAGTTTCCCCATTCCCCCCTCTGCAGTCAATCAGACAAGACAGGCTTCAGTAGGTCTGCACTCTCCTCAAACAATGTGGAGGTGTTCAGGACTCTGATGGACTATGGGTCATGTGGTTTCTGACACTGTACGACTCACCGTTATCTACAAACATGGCCTAAATTGTATTGCACAGCTAAAACTCTTAAGAATCTTAAATTCTGAATCCTGAACCATGCTTTTGATTATTATAGATGTCATAAATGAGATTTTATGGTTTATCACATTTAAGGGCAAAGCTCCTCCCAGGTCTGAAACGCTCAGTGGTCGTATTGGTGGCCTTCTTCAGTTCCCTCTCCTCCAGGTGGTCGCGCCGATGGTTATACCACTCCTTCACTGTGTTTGGCTGGGTGCCTTCACAACACACAAAGAGGAGAAACGATGAGGAAGGTATAATGAGGAAGCATTACTTTTAACCCCTTCATGACTGGAGGGCTAACAGTGAACTGAACAGCTACACATCTCCTAATCATTGAATGCAGGTGTATAAAATCCAGCTCCTAGTCCTGCAGTCTGCCTTTCTTACACACATCAGTGAAAGAACGGGAGGTTCTGAAGAGCTCACTGAACTCCAGCGTGGTTCTGTATGTAATAGGAGACACCGCTGCACCAACTACAACAAGTCAGCTAGTGAAATCTCCTCCCTCCTAGATCTTCCTCCATCAGCTGTGAGTGGTGTTATTATTGAACAGTGGAAGAGTTTAGGAGGAACAGCTCACAGAGAGCAGCTCAGCCACCGAGTGTCTGTCAGACCACGTAAAGTTACAGAGCGGGGTCAGGGCCGAGTGCTGAGCTCAGAGCAGAGTGCAGAAAAGCCTCCAACTGACTCAGTAACTGCAGCAGAGCTCCAGACCTGCTGCTGCTGCTGGTAGAGCTTAGAGTAAAGGGGGACCAGCTCCTTATTAATAATGCCTATGGGTTTAGAATGGGAACTTATGTTAATATGTTCTTTAAAAAACTCACAATCCAGGTCATTGTAGGAAGTAAGTCTTGTGACCAGTCCATCCTTCAGAAGATAAGGAGCGAACTTCTCCACCGTCGCCTTTCTGTACTGGACAAGCTTTGTGCCACCAGGACAACGACTTTCCATATCTGCAAATCCAGAAAAATAAACATTTACCAAAGGTCACAGAGACCACTGCATCGACTGGTGTCGGCTGCATGGAGGCGATCGTTATGAAAGGTCATGACCTGGTCAACGGGGTTCGGGTTGTTACCTTCTTGTGAGATGTAAATCTTCGATACCCAAGATGGAGGCATCTCAAACACTTTGGGTTCTTCGGTTTCCTCCTGCAGAAAGCAAAGGAAAAGCAAAAAGATACGAGGGTTTAAAAGACTTCTGTAGAAGCTGAAGTATCAACTGAAGCTTTTTACTCCAGTAAAAGTGTAAAAGTACTGGTTTCAGAACCACTTCAAGTAGAAAAGTAAAAGTAATGGAAGGAAAACAAAGGCCGAAAGCTTAGGCTGCGCCACAGGGGTCTATAGTGCACTACCCCCAACCCCCCCCCCCCCCCCCCCCCCTCTCCCCAAAAACCCATTTCTCTAAAAGTCATAATGAGGAGAATGATCTATTAAAATGTTGATGTTAAAAATGTTGGGCTGCACTAGGCTCCTGTTTCAGCTGCAGATCTGCCCATTGAAAATGAAGCATTTCAGTAATATCAGCTCTATTAAAGGAGCGTCTCTGTGCTCTACTGAGCATCAACATGAGCTTCATGGAGGAAAATATGAGGAGTCGTTGTCTAGAAGTTCTGTAAAGCTGCAGAAAGTCAGACTTCAGAGGCGTGTGATCAATAAGCTTTATTGGAATGTAAATGTGGGGCTCAGTCGGGACGTTTCACTGCAGCTCTCTTGAGTCTCTGCCACGGACACAGTCTTCATACTAGACTACAGACGTCTGCTGTGAGCTCGCTGGAGAGTGACGGGACGTGTGCAGGTGTGATGGATCTCTTATAAACCAATAGGGAGTCAGAATGGTGTCTGTTTATACTTCTCATCCAACCACGATCAGACTCACATTTTCCGTATGGAGAGATTTATCTGGACTATTTCTATTGGTCCACTTGTCACACAATCTTCACACTTGTCCATATACAAATCCATATGAGCTGGGCAATCGATGATAGGTTTATGGGTTCGATACAGTTCGGCATATTTATTTTAAAAAGAAATATTTGGAAATAATAAATGTTTGGACAGACTACAGACATGATTTCTTGTCAAATACCTCTGGAACAGCTGTGTCTCAGATGGTTTACCCTCTGTGTAGAAGATCAGACTCATCTTAAGCAATAGGGGATGACTTTTTGACCGACTGTCTGCATGAATCCCCAGTTATTCAGCGTACAGTAATAATAATAGATGTAGAGGGTGATTAAAGGTGACGGTGCATGTATCACTGTACTCCACATTTTACCTATCTGTGGTAGTGAACACACACACACTAGTGAACTAGGTGCAGTGAGCACACACACACACACACACACACACCCAGAGCAGTGGGCAGCACCCAGGGAAAGCAGAGAGGATGAAGGGCCTTGCTCAAGGGTCCCACAGTGGCAGCTTGCCGAGCCCGGATATCGAACCCACAACCTTGTCAACAATACCCCGGAGCTCTTACTGCTGAGCCACCATAAGAACTGAAGCCAAGCAGATGGAGAGACGAGACGGCTGTAAGCGGTCAGAGGGGAACAGCTGCGAGCTTGTCGAGAAGCCACATAGCGCAGAATTGCAGTTTTCGAAAGAACTGACCAATCGGATTAGAGTATGGGTGAAGGGAGTGGACTGGGGCCTAAGTGTAACCTTAATTATTGGGCTCAGGATTTTGTCATCTTCCAGTATTACTTCACATGGAAAGATTAGGAGCCAAGAACAGCACCCTGTACATACCTCCTCCTCTTCCTCATCCTCCTGCTGGTTCTGATTCTTCATGTCAGGATTGAGGAGAATGGACTGGTTGGTGGAGCCACACAACAGATACTCCCACTTTACCGGATTGCCCAGGTCAAAAGTCATCTCCTGAAAGCCACACACAGTAAACATGGAACCAGCTACCCAGACAAACGCAGGGCTCAGTCCATGATGAGAAAAGCAGCCATTAACTCCTAATAATAACTATGAGCATCACTCGGACATGCTGTCTCCGGTTAACTCATAAAGAGGTACAAAGACCACCCCGCTCCAGGAATAGTAAGGGTGTCAAACACCAGTCCTGACAGGCCACTTAACATCTCTGAAAATGTACCTACACCCACACACACACACTGACCGTGCAGCCGAAGCGGCAGTCCTGCATGTTGACCCAGTAATTCTGATGGTTCCAGATGCTCTCGACGCCCAAGAACTTCTCGCTGGTGGTTGGGTAACTGTGGCCGGCCAGTGGGTCGATAAAGAAATTCTCTGGAACCTCCCTGTTCCCGGATAGGACCAGCACCCAGCAGTGGACCCGCAGGCCCAGGAGAGGATCTGGAGGAGGACGCTCGTGCTCCTGAAGAGCAAAACAAATTACAAAATTACAAATAAAATAGTTAGCTGATGCCCATGAGAACCTCACAATAGTATGGCAGAGAGATCTGGGCTGTAGTATTGATGATGATGATGATGATGATGATGATGTATGATTTTACACAGGTACTATTGGACACCATCCAGGGACAGGCGCCTTTGTTTATATGATCTGGGAGGGTTCAGTAACGTATCGTTTGGGACTTACACTACCTCTGCAACCCTGACTCTGCCTTCTTGGGGACAGAAAAGAAATGCCAATATAACAGATAATGAGTTTAATTTAATAAATGTTATATGTAAAAAATATATATAAATAAAATTCCAGCTGCCAGGATAATACTGTGTAACTGGAGGAGCCTAAAACACCTGATTTCTGAATCATCATTTTAATTTTTTTATTTATTTTTTGGTTTTTTTATTTCGCCAAGTATGTTTTTTTACATAAAATGAATTTTACCTGGTGCGAGCAACACAAGTATGATGTATATGTAACAAACAACCCAAATTACTGACCAGTAATACACTAAGAGAAAACACACTAAACAATACATAGAATAAAGAATAACACATTAAAAAAGTCAAATATTTAATAAATCTGTAATCAGAAATCTGTACTCAGGTATGAATACTGCATATCCATATGTAGCCTGAGTAGACATCTATATACAAAATATTATGTACAGATGTAATGATATAAACATTTGCATTAAATTAACATCTGGACAGCTGTGCAAATAATCATAGTGCAAATGTTATGCATCTTATGTATCAGTATTTAAGGAATGGACTAAAAAAAATTAAAAACTGCATCTTATTTTTTACGTTGAGAAGAATAAATGTGTAGTGGAAAGTACAGAACTTATGAGATCATTTTTGGAACCATATGAAATGTATTATTTTTCATATAAAATTTAATATGCAACATAAACTTCTATTATTATTATTACTATATTTGTGTATCCCTTCTTCTTTTTCTCGCTTGTATTTGCAATGAATGGCTACTTTACAAAATATTACATATACATATATGTGCTGTGCTTCATCTGTTGAATATAATAATACAAAATAATCATATAAATATTGTCTATATAAAAATATTTCTGTGCATGTTCAGTTCATAAACTAATATGCTAACAGTCAACCTTTGAGTATATTTAGACACCCATGTGTTCTACTTGCTGTTTTGGTATGAAGAGCAGGTTTTGCCTCAGTAATGATCCTATAGCTTCTCCAGACCTTTGAAGTGTGAGCTGTGTTTGTGAGACTGTCTGAAATGAATGAATTCTGTATTCTCACTTTTTTCTGTTTCAGTATAAATTAGCACTGTGTTCCACTTTATCTGACCTCCTGCAGTCTCTGGGCCTCCTGCTGTTTGCTGAGCAGGGCACTGCGAGAGTCCTCCTGCCTCTTCTCCTCCAGGCGCTGCTCAAAACTGCTGCACAGGTCACGGGAGGGCTTCACTGAGTACTTCCTCACTTCTTGCTTCTGATTCACTGATTCCTCCTGGTGATACACACACATATATACACACACATATACATACACACACACACACATATATATATATGCATACATTTGTTTTATATACACTACTAACCGGTCAGGATGTGGGGTGATACATATGAACCATACAACAAATGTTGCCACACAAAAAAACCCTGTATCTCCAAAACAGCAGCTTTACAGGAGAGGGGAAAAGCCTCCATCACTTTCAATGAACATCAGTGTAAAAAGATTTTACTCCAAGTGATTTTTGAGCATTTCTATTGGTCCATTTGTCATGAAATTGTGAAACAATGTTAAGAACAGCTGCCAGATTTTTAAAAATGGCAAAATGGCAGTTTTTTTGAGGGATAGAGACAATGTGAATTTAGTACTACCCCGTTTGAAGCGCTCCCTAGCACTAGCAATGCTCCCAAAACTTAAAGGTTGAGGATTTTGCATGTCTCCTCCGATGCACATGAATCCAGCCACCGCCTACTGGATTCTACTACAGCAAACGCCTGGTCCTCAGCTCCACCGCACCAGCTAACAAACACATTAAGAATGATGAGGGGAGAGGGCGCCATCTACCCACCCAGAGAGAGCATAGCCAGTTGTGCTCACTCAGACTCAGGATGCTGATGGCAAAGCGGCATGGGCGGCATGTGTGCCAAGCAGCTCGGGATTCAAACTCCCAACCCAGCAGTATAGATGGAGCATGTGCTCACTCTCCACTAGTGTGAAATTTGTGTGTGTGTGTGTGTGTTCACTGTACGGATGGGTTTAAGGCGGAGGCCAAATTCTATCTTAGTCTTTGTCACCCCCACCCCCTTCTCCTGTGAAGCTCCCCACCCCCCTCTCCTGTACTCCTGTGACTCACAATTGAACCGTCACCCACCTTGATTTGGGGCTTGAGTAATGGGCACACCTGGCGGCTCTGGTTGAGGAGGCACATCTCCTTCACAGCGTAGCCGCTGACACAGTAGGCGTTGTAGCCTGCACCCAGCAGGAGACTGCACAGCAGGGTGGAGAATTCAAAGCACGTCCCTCTCTGAGTCCGCAGGGCCCAGGTGGGAGAGCGCAGCTTGTTCGGCTATGACCAAAAACAACAGAAAGGAATGACACACACACTATTATCTAGATGACTGCCAGGCGAGCCAGACATGAAGTGAATCTCTCACCGGGTCGACTGGAGGGTCCAGTGCTTCTAGGGACAGGAAGTCTGAGACGAAGCTGGTGCAGCCCTGCCAGTGGTAGAGCTCAGGGTACGGCAGCAGCGTGGGGCGAAGAGTGGTGCTCACAAACTTCTGTTACAGAGAGACAAGCAAACGATTTTATCAGGAGTCATACTGGCATATCTGATTACGACAAATACACTACACGGACAAAAGTATTGGGACACCTGCTGATTCATTGTTCCTTCTGAAATCAATCAAGGATATTAAGAAGACGTTTATCCTGCTTTTGTTGGAGTAACTGCCTCCGCATCCAATACTTTTGGGATAAGCTGGGAATGAGGCCGGGTGGTGCTCGTCCAACATTTTGACCTCAATAATCGCTGAATTCAGTCAAATCCGCTTTTTTAATACCCTTGATTGCAGAAGAAACAAAATAAAATGAGCAGGTGTCCCAATACTTTTGACCATATAGTGATGCATATATAGTGAAGGTAGGCTGAGAGCCGTGATGAAGACATGACCTCAGAGAGAAAGACCTCAGAGCCCTGTAGGGTTACAAATACCGCACCTGCACCCCGCACTCGTTGACGGGACAGAGCAGCAGCGGTTTGCGGTCGGGGTAGAGATGAGCGTACTGGCGGTGGAAGTTATCGGCCATGGCCAGCAGCAGCTTCTCCTGAGCCGAATTCTCCCTGTATGAGACGGGCCATTTCGAGCAGTCTGCTTCAGCCTTTCGCTCCAGGCTGGAGGAAAGAGATGGAGACATTGATTTGGCTGAGTGTTGCACCACGGCTGAGTACTGCATCAACACTTCTAGTGCACTCGCTAACCTTTAACTTATTGACTATGGATTGAGTGCAAGTTAAGCTGATGTACGATCAATACAGTTCCAAACACATCAAGTTTAGCTCATAACACACAAGCAGTGTTTCCTAATGCATTTCGTTTGGCTAATGCTCGAACCATGTACTTTCACAATGCTATTTTGCAAGCACTCCGGCCTCCAACCCACAAGTCCATGCTGGGCTACCACACTCTCCATTAAACTCAGGTCGTTACAGCAGGTCAAAGGAGCAACCGTCATTAGGTGTGTTTTTTTATAGCATGACGGCCACAATGTGAGGCCATGATTGGCTCATTCTGTGCTTGAAACCCTGGCCACAACATGCTAAGAGCATGCCAAAGTCACTGTTTGCTGTTCCAGCACACATGTTGACCTGCAGTGACCCTCCCCCTTCCCCCTCACAATATATGCGGCCTATAGATTCTCGTTTGGGGAGGTTTGCTAGAGTGTATTTTCCCAATACAGCGCAGCGCGTACGATACGATACATCTTCATTCCCGTTTGCCATTAATGATTATGTAATGCTGTGCAAACAGCCATGGTGTTTGTGGGGCTGCAGCATCGTCTGGCGTAACCGTGATAATGGCCCACTTCAGCACGAGCACAGGGTTTACCCAGCGTCAACGAACTTTAGTAACCTCACAGTAGGTCTGCTGAGGGGGCTATCTGCACCCTGGCCAGCGTCTCCTCCAGTTCCCGTAACTCTCTCAGGCCTTCATCCTCTCCTCCTCCCTCCTCCGCATCCTCCCCCTCCTGCAGATCCGCTTCTTCCAACTCAGACTCGACCTCCGGCAGCACCTCCATCTACAAGGAGAAGAAAAAAAAACAAGGCCTGTGCTGCAGTCCAGGGGACCGGTCATCCCGCAGACCCATGTTTTCATGCGTTGGTGTTTTCGAACACACCTGCTTCAGCTTATGGAGATAACTGGCAGACGATTGGAGCTGAAAACATGAAACTAGAGCAAAAAACACAGCCAAACCAGACGCCGTTACGTTCCTACAACCACAGCTTCCCTGAACATGTGTGTGTGTGTAGTTAAGTGTGTGTATGTGGTCCGCTGGGAGCAGTGCTGGTTGTGGAGTCTGACGGCAGCAGGAAGGAAGGACCTGTGATACCGCTCCTTCACACACTTGGAGTGAAGCAGCCGGTCACTAAAGGAGCTGCCCAGTGCTGCCAGAGTCTCATGCATGGGGTGGGAGCTGTTCTCCAGCATGGATGCCAGCTTGGCTGTCATCCTCCTGTCTCCCACCACCTGCACTGGGTCTAAGAAGCACCCCAGGACAGAGCCGGTCGGCCCTCTTTATGAGCTTATCCAGCCTCTTCATATCTCTTCATATCTACTGCCCCAGCAGACCACTCCATAAAAGATGGCAGGTGCCACCACTGTGTCGAAGAAAGTCCTCAGGAGTGCTCCCTGCACCCCAAAAGACCTCAGTCTCCTCAGTAGGTCTGTAGTAGTCTGCTCTGGCCTTTCTTGGAGAGTGCAGCAGTGTTAACTGACCAGTCCAGTTTATTAATAAATATAAATAAATACATATATATATATATATGCTCCACAACACAGCCAGGGTACAACTCGCTCTTTTATACTGGGGGAACGATAGCTAGCTAGCTATATGCCCACTAACATATATTAACATTATAATATAAATATAATATCATCCTAATTCCTCTTAATTCCTCATTAATGAATGACTTCAGCTAGAACAGAGCTCTTACCGTTTCTTATCCAGCAACACAGAACTGAAACTGTTTACATCTGGTTTCCATAGCGAAGGCGTAGCACCATCTACACCAATCCCCGACCCGCATTCGAACAAACCCCGCCCTTCCGGCACTACGATTGGCTGATAGCCTGGCCTTCTGCGCTCGGATTGGCTCTCCGCTACAGCTCTTTATGGCTGCTGTCTGTTTGCGTTGCAGCACAGGCTCTTTATTTTTTTGCCCAATTTTACTGAAAGCTTTGTGAAATCGTAGGATTTCCCTCATTCCTCAGCCTGTGTATTTCAGTCCTGCACTTTTTACACTGATTTGGCTCAACATATCATTGTCAAGCTCTTTAGTATTTATTTTATTTGGGCACGAAAACACAGAAAGGTGCAATGCAAGGAAACTCTTATGATATGATTATAGTAATAATGAGACTGATCTAACTAAAGAGATCAAAAAAATTATATATTTTAAATATCAAGTATATATATATGACTATATATGACTATATATATATATATATATATATATATATATAGTCAGTACTGCAAAAGTTTCAGTCCCCTATGTAAATTAGAGTGAGAAGCTGCTTATCTGCTCATTAAAACACTATATTAATATACTAATATTAGAATAAACACTAATAAAAGTGTATAAATATCATTAGAAAACTCTCATGGAGTCTAGTGTTATTTAGAGTTCTCCTCAGATCAACACCTGGTTTGGTGGTAAATCAGGGCTTAATGATGGTAAATCAGGTGAGCTGCTGCTGCTGATGATGATGATGATGATGGAGGTGAACACATCCTCCACGCTGTGCTGGCTGGACTGGGGGGCGTCCAGGAGAACCCTGGAGGAACCGAGCTCTGTTCTTCAGACTAGCTCACAGACAAGATCTCACTACTTTCTTTCTTCAGAATGAGAAGCTCTTGTTTCTCCTTTTTACTGGATTCATGTTCAGCTGCTTTATCTGTTCTGATGAGATCTGGAGCTTCTCTATTTATATATATATATATAAAGACATATATTAGGAGTACCTAAGAGTATTAAATGGTATTAAATCGTTCATCCCTGCTGTAAATGATTGACTGCCCCTCACTATGATGCAAACAGATAAGGATCAATAGGACACTGTACTGTGTAGCAGGTCCCTGCGAGGCCCCTTTCCCTCTATTCAGGCCAAAAGACCCTGATTTTGGTTCATGTGGTCAGATTAGGCTTGGTTTAGGCCTCCAAATGCAGGGGAAAGATAAGGCAGTGTGTGGATGTGTAGAGACAGATGCAGCTGCTTCATTTTCTATCATTATATCAGAATAAGTGCAGTGATGCAGTGATCACTCGGACTCTGCTGTGCTGTGCTGTGCTGAGAGGAGCAGGAGTACATGCTGTATCTGAGGTATTTAGGGGTGTTTCTTGCTGCGTCTTGCCCGGCTCGTATTTACCCGCTGCGCTGACCTCATCCCCCCTCAGGCGCCCCCTCAGCGGAGAGCAGCAGTGCAGCTCGTCCACTCCTCTCCTCCGGGCTCTGGAGACAGGCTGACTGAAGGAAAGACAGACAGACAGTCCAGTCCGTTAACGGAGGGCCACGCAGAGAGGGAACCATGCCGGGCTGCCGGGCTCTGAGCTCCGTGATCGTCGTTGTAGTCACTCTTCATCAGTGTTCAGCCTTCTGGCTTCTGAACGTGATCTTCCCTCCTACAGCCAAACCCCGAGTGCCCAGCAACAGCACACTTCCACCAGTCATCATAGGTAAGCAAAAGCACCCCGGACTGGAGGCAGAATGGCTTCATAGCATTGTAATCATGGGTTGAGGTTGGTGGAGTTGCTGGACATAGTTTAATGGCAGTGCTGGACACAATTTGGTGGCAATGCTGGACATTATTTGGTGGCAATGCTGGACATAATTGGGGGCAGTGCCGGATGTAGTTTGGTGGAATTGCTGAAGATAGTTTGGTAACATTGCCGGATATAATTTGGTAGCAGTGCTGGACCGAATTTGGTGGCAGTGCTGGACAAAGTTTGGTGGAATGGCCGGACATAATTTGGTAGCAGTGCTGGACCGAATTTGGTGGCAGTGCTGGACCGAATTTGGTGGCAGTGCTGGACAAAGTTTGGTGGAATGGCCAGACATAATTTGGTGGCAATGCTGGACATAATTGGTAGCAGTGCTGGACCGAATTTGGTAGAAGTGCTGGACAAAGTTTGGTGGAATGGCCGGATATAATTTGGTGGCAATGCTGGACATAATTGGTAGCAGTGCTGGACTGAATTTGGTAGAAGTGCTGGACAAAGTTTGGTGGAATGGCCGGACATAATTTGATAGCAGTGCTGGACATAATTGGTAGCAGTGCTGGACCGAATTTGGTGGCAGTGCTGGACAAAGTTTGGTGGAATGGCCAGACATAATTTGATAGCAGTGCTGGACATAATTGGTAGCAGTGCTGGACCGAATTTGGTGGCAGTGCTGGACATAGTTCAGTAGCAGTGCTGGACCTAATTTGGTTGCAGTGCTGGACCTAATTTGGTGGCAGTGTTGGACATAGTTAGGTGGCAGTGTTGGACATAGTTCAGTAGCAGTGCTGGACATAGTTAGGTGGCAGTGTTGGACATAATTTGGTGGAATTGCCAGACATAATTTGGTGGTATTGCCGGACATAATTTGGTGGAATTGCCAGACATAGTTTGGAGGAATTGCGGGAAATAATTTAGTGGCAGTGCTGGAGATAGTTTGGTAACGTTGCTGGACATAGTTTTGTAGCAGTGTTGCAATTTGGTGGCAGTGCTGCAGATAGTTTGGTGGCAGTGCTCTGACATAGTCTGGTGGCAGTGCTGGACCTAATTTGGTGGCAGTACTGGACCTAATTTGGTGGCAGTACTGGACCTAATTTGGTGGCATTGTTGGACATTGTTTGGTGGCATTGCTGGATGTGGTGTGGGACACTTTTGACCACTGTTACCAATCATGAGACATTATGTGTCATAGTGAAATCTCTGCAAGTGTCTCATTTTAACCCTGCTCTTCTGAACTCCTTGACCCTGATGACTTAGTGCCTGGGAATTTGGGAAATCGCCTCGAAGCAAAGATCGACAAGCCCTCACTGGTCCACTGGATGTGCTACAAGAAGACTGAGAACTGGTTCCCTCTGTGGATCGACCTCAACATGTTCATGCCTATTGGGGTCGACTGCTGGATCGACAACATTAGGTGAGGAGGGGCACTGGGCTTATTTTACCTGGGTTGAGCTGTAGTTGAGATGTAGTGTGGATGGTAGCTGGATGGTTACTAGTTACACTCCAGTATTTGTGAGGAAATAAATCTGCTAGCTGATTTGGGCTAGGATAATGCAGTCCAGCTGTTCCAAAAACAACCCATTGACAGCACTGCATTCTTTCCTTATGCCCCAAGGAAGGTCAGTGCACATGTGTAGCACCCCACTGACTGGCAGATGTACCTTATATCTTGCCAACATGCAAAACATAGCTAATGGTCAGATGTTTTCAACATGGCAATGGTTCCTACTGGTGACATATTTAATAAAATTGTTGGTCCATTAATTTACAAATTTATTAAGGTCCAGTCTAGCCCAGATCAGGCCTGAGATTAGTCCTAAAAGATGGCAAATCACCAAGGCTATTACAATTTTGGGCTCATAAGACACAATGCCAATGGTGTTTCACAGTTAGTGGAGGCGTAGGCCTAATCTGAGTGTAGGAAACCAGACTATAGTCCAAAAGACTGGGATTTTTCCATATCTAGGAAACCAGCTCTAGAAGTCTCATGTTTTTCAACTGGCTCACCATTTTAAGAGTTAGCCTCAACTTTATGGACTAGTGCTTTCTTTGACTTGCCTCTACAGGGGTAAGTGCCCAACTTTCAGGTTTTATGGCTGCCCTCCAGTTGCTGAAGCAATTAACCTTTTGTCTGTTGTTTTTGGACGGGTCTCAAACAGCTAACATGATGATGGCAAATGCCCCCCACCAAGAAATGACTCACTGTGTGTCTTTCCTTTCACTGTAGGATTGTGTATAATCGGACGACTCGCAAGACCTCCAATGCTCCCGGGGTCGAAGTCCGGGCGCCTGGCTTTGGACAAACGTACGCTGTGGAGTTCCTGGACATTAACAAGTTGACAGGTGAGTGGACTGGCGATATTGCATATCCCGGTTAGGGTCAGTTGCATAAAATCACAGTCATTCACATCCGCACTCAGATTACAACAGCAAAACAGTTTTCACTCATATAATAATTGATCAGCCGAGGTTTGCTTCTTTAGTTTAGTTCTAGAGCTATGAGGCTAATGATGTAATTGAGCGAATGGAGCTCACCTCAAACTGTGATGACTTGTTGAGTAATCTCAAATAGACTGGAATGTGTGGTTTCTGACTCTGTATGTTTTCAATAATATCATAAGAAACAATCCTGATTTAATTGAGAGGACAGAAAGGCAGAGACAGAGTGGGATGTGAACTCAAGGTAAAGTAAATGCTAGCTACTACAAGCAAGGACAAATCAGAAGAAACATTATTTCTAATGATTAATGTAGCCAAAAATACTGGACATCCTGATCAGAGCTGTTTAGACAGGAAGAAAAGAGTTCTGTAGAGCTGGAACCTTGAGATATTCTGGACCTTTGGGCACACAGTTGGACCCTCAGGACCAAACTTTTGTACCCTAGTGGAGAAAGAAAATATTAGAATGGAATCCTTTTTTTATCACAGTTGGATAAAAAAAACAAAGGCCAACAAACATAATCATTAAATAGTTAATATATTATTTAATTATATTATTTATATAATATGAAAATAATATTCAAATAATGTAATATACATATATCGCTGGCACAGATGTGCAGATGCACAATGTGTCTAATTCCTCTAGAAGAACTGTGTTCTCTGGAATGATGGATGGTGGTGGAGCTCCATCCAGTACTTTTGGGATGAGTTGGGGTGGTGATCCTCCAAAATCTTGACCTCAGGAATGCATTTGTCATTGAATGCAATCAAATCCTCACAGCAATGCTCCTCCAAAGTGCAGTCTAGTTAAAAGCCTTCTCCTTGCCTGGACAGTACAGACAGTTACTCATATGAAAGCTGGATCAGCTCTTTTTATATATATATATCTTTTTTCATGATTTAGGAAGAAACAATAAATGAGCAAGCGTCCCAATATTTTTGTCCGTATAGTGAAGCTCGTTCCTAATGCCTTTAGTTAGATAGGCTAAGAGCAGTGAAGAAGACATGACCTTTTGGAAGACCTAAGAGACTATTCTGGGAATCTACTGTGGGACTGTTGGGGTTAGAAATGCTGCACCTGCATTATTGATATCTAGAATATTCATTTCTATATTTATATTTTGAAAATCAGAACGAATATTATATCAAATTATTATTTTATTTTTTTAACACTTGTGATGTGATGTACGTTGTGTACTGTGTTCAGACCTCCACACTCTCGCCATGTCTTTCATTGCTGAGGCCCATCTGTTTCTAGGTTATTTTCACACCATGGTTCAGCATTTGGTTAATGTTGGATATGTGCGGAACGAAACTGTTCGAGCAGCACCATATGACTGGAGGATTGCCCCAAGTGAGTTAACACACACACACACACACACACACACACACACACTCACTGACTTGCTCTTCTTAATGTTGTTCTTATCCACTTATCTCTCTTCTATCTGTCCAACCTCACATACACTATAACTGTATTTTACACTGTACTTGCTCTGTGAAATCTCAACATACTGTGTGTGTGTGTGTGTGTGTGTGTGTGTGTGTGTGTGATATGATGTAATCCAGATGAGCAGGATGAATATTTCTCACGGCTGAAGGCTCTGGTGGAGGAGATGCATGATGAGTACAAGCAGCCTGTCTACCTGCTGGGTCACAGCATGGGCAGCAACTATATCCTCTACTTCCTTAACCAGCAGAGCCAGGCCTGGAAAGACCGTTACATCAAGAGCTTCATCTCACTGGGAGCGCCATGGGGTGGAGCAGTGAAGCCCCTCAGGGTATTAGCCTCAGGTAACAAGAAAAGGTCTTGCTTCTTCTTTGCTTAGATTTGACCGGTCTAAATAGCCGGTCTAGCTCGCACACACACCTTAGCCTTGTAATCGTGGGATCCCCAGCACTGCCACCAAATTAAGTCCAGCACTACCACCAAATTAGGTCCAGCACTGCCACCAAATTCGGTCCAGCACTGTCACCAAATTCGGTCCAGCACTGTCACCAAATTCGGTCCAGCACTGTCACCAAATTAGGTCCAGCACTGTCACCAAATTCGGTCCAGCACTGTCACCAAATTAGGTCCAGCACTGTCACCAAATTCGGTCCAGCACTGCCACTAATTTAGGTCCAGCACTGTCACCAAATTAAGTCCAGCACTGCCACCAAACTATGTCCAGCACTGCCACCAAATTAAGTCCAGCATTGCCACCAAACTATGTCCAGCAATGTTACCTAACTATGTCCAGCACTGCCACCAAACTATGTCCAGCACTGCTACCAAACTATGTCCAGCACTGCCACCAAACTATGCCCAGCACTGCTACCAAACTATGTCCAGCACTGCCACCAAACTATGTCCAGCACTGCAACCAAACTATGTCCAGCAATTCCACCAAACTATGTCCAGCACTGCCCCAATTATGTCCAGCACTGCTACCAAACTATGTCCAGCACTGCCACCAAACTATGTCCAGCACTGCCACCAAACTATGTCCAGCACTGCTACCAAACTATGTCCAGCACTGCCACCAAACTATGTCCAGCACTGCTACCAAATTAAGTCCAGCATTGCCACCAAACTATGTCCAGCAATGTTACCTATCTATGTCCAGCACTGCCACCAAACTATGTCCAGCATTGCCACCAAACTATGTCCAGCACTGCCACTAATGTCCAACTGTGATACAGCCATCTTTATTGCAGAATACAATGACAGTAGCAGGATGTTATCGGATGGGATCAAATCCATGACCTCTTACCTCATAGCTCCTCCAAGTTCTACTAAGCTCTCACGCCAGATAGCAATTTTGATCATGTTGGAGATTCATGACTGACAAAAAGTTCCAGTTTTTAATTAGACATATCTAATATCTAATCTCATAAAGAACATTTTATTTGTCAGGGTACGAACGCTGTCTGTAGGGTGTACATATTCAGTGCCTTTAGCTAAAGAGCATTAATGGTGTCATATTCCATTAGATTGGAACCATATGAGTCCGCAGACTTTTTATTTTTTATAAACGATTAAAAAAGTGACTGAAGTGTGTCTGTAAAGCTGAACCTCAAAGGGAGACACATCCAACAGCCATCCAACCAGCAAACTGTACAATAATACAACTGCCAAAGTCACACAGTGGGACATTCAGCATGCAGTTCAGATTCGGTTTGGTTTCCTGTGTCATTAGCTTGTCATTAGCTCATCACTGTTAAAGCGTTGTGTTGGCTGGCACAGGCATCTGTTAGCTGGTGTGGTGAAGCTAGGGACCCGGCGCAGTCCCTATAGCGGTTTCCATTGGCAGCAGTTTGAATAGAGGTGGTGGCTGACTTTGCGTGTATCGAAGGAACCATGTGTTAAGTCCTTACTAGTGTCAGCCTGGGAGTATTAAATTGGGAACAAAAATTGGGGGGAAACGACAAAATAAATGATCCTGATTTGAGTTGCTAGAAACCTAAGGCCAGAAAGGCAAGTACTGGTGAGAGTTATTGAGAGAGAAAGAGAGTGATATGAACTCAAGGTGAAGTAAATGTTAGCTTGCGAGTACAAACAGGGACAAATAAACTAGAGTAAACGTAGAAGTCTAACTAATAGCTAATTAATGTATGATGTAATGATTTTGGAAGAAACAATTCATGAGCTGGTGTCCCAATACTTTTGTCTATATTGTGTATTGTGCAGCATGGCTTGTTATAGTTTTTGGAACATGCAGGACTCTTAACAGTTACTCGCTTGCTCCATCTGCTGGACAGCAACTCTGCAAAGCAACTTAAGCTTATTAACTTAAACTTAAACTTAAGTTATTGAGAGAGAAAGAGAGTGATATGAACTCAAGGTGAAGTAAATGTTAGCTTGCGAGTACAAACAAGGACAAATAAACTAGAGTAAACGTAGAAGTCTAACTAATTGCTAATTCATGTAGCCAAAAGGCTACTGGACATTTTTTCGTACCTTGGGGGATGGTAGCCTTTTTCATCACAGTTTTTACGCTGGATGAAAACAAAGGCTGAGCATGAAGCTGTGTGCTCTAGAACTGGGCAACAGTAGATTTCAAAGGCAGGCAAGCTGCCCTAAGCCTCCTAACAGTCCAGAAACTGATACTGATTGTAGTGATTTTCATTCTGCTCCTCAGGTGACAACGACGGAATCCCACTGGTGTCCAACATCAAGATCCGCGAGGAGCAGCGAATGACCACGACGAACCCGTGGATGATCCCATCCGAGGAGGCCTGGCCTGAAGACCACATCTTCATCTCAACTCCATTCTCCAACTATACCAATCAGGACTACCAGCGCTTCTTCACCGACATCCACTTCGAGGACGGCTGGCACATGTGGGAGGACACCCGGAACCTCACTGCTGGACTGCCCACACCGGGGGTGGAGGTCTACTGCTTCTACGGTGTAGGCCTTCCCACGCCGGTTACCTACATCTACGACGAGGAGTTCCCGAACTCCGACCCCATAGACTTTGTGTACGACGATGGAGACGACACCGTGGACAGCCGCAGCATGAGAATGTGTCAGCGCTGGATAGGGAAGCAGGAGAAGCCGGTGTACGTGACTGAATTTAAAGGCATGCCCCATCTGGACATAGTCTTCAACCACAATGTCCTGACCGCCATCCAGGAGATCCTGGAGGGAACTTTCCGGCAGGACGAGAGTGTTCACACGGTGACAGTGAAACGTCCTGCTAATCACACTCGGAAAAACCCCTTGCCAGGCATATAAGTGGCGCTGAGAGGGGCCGACGTGCTTTTTGGCTTGTCTTTACCACAGGTGATATCGATGCTAAGCGTACGGCACCTTCTCATTATGTTCTTCTTTATTATGACGTTCTTTAAATATCATAAGACCCTTTTTGGGATCTTTATTTTGAAGA
>NC_132896.1:3031643-3134143 GCF_030463535.1 Salminus brasiliensis | reverse complement strand
AAAAAACTGCAAGTTATACTGTGTATTATTATGTGTGTGTGTGTGTGTGTGTGTGTGTGTGTGTGTGTATGTATATATATGTACATATTTATCTGTAAGTAGTTAGTTAGTTAGTTAGTTAGTTAGTTAGTTAGTAGGCTAAATAGGGATCCGGAAAGGGGAACTAGAACCCGTGGTGCCGGTGCCGGGGCCGGTGCCGGGGTCGGTGCCGGGGCCGGGGCTGGGGTAGCTAGTTAATAGCTACATTTCCCGAAATGACTGATATTTAAAGATATGTGGATTTAGGTTAATTTGCCTCTGGTTCCTTATTGTTTTTGCATGTCAGGGCACTCATGACATGCTGTCATATGATCGAGGGGAAAAAAACTGTGTGACTGAAAAAGCAATGTGACTCATTTGAGCTGTTTCTGAGACGAATTCATGAATTAAATTATTTTCTAGAGCGAGTCCGAGCAGTTTTAGGGTGTAATTTGAGAGCGGAACGATGGAGGAGCGTCAGCTGAAAAACCCGGAGGATTAAAATCACGAAATTCTCGAAACTGAAACAAGGTGGAAAAGTTTGGCTCAGACAGTGAATCTAACCACTAACAGGCGAATATATACAGCGATATTATAAGGTAGAGAATACGTGCTTAATATTATTTAAAAAGAGGAGTTAAAACTGCTGAGAAAATAATAATAATAATAATAATAATTTGTGTAGATTCTATAAACTCGACTGTCTGTTTACAGCTGAGAAAAGTTGCATTCAGCCTCTCGCGAGATCAGGCGCTCATCTCGCGAGAGTGTGGCATGTTGTTATTGTTGACTTGGGTTGAATCGCGAATCGCGACCCTACTCCCTAGGTAGTGCACTAGGGAGGTCGTGACACAACGACCGCAGCGCCCAGGTCGTGATTCTTATAATTAACAGGAGAGAAACGGTGTCTCAGACATGCGCTGTACAACTCCCTGTTGCAGAAATAGTGCACTGTTTGAGTGAGAAAGCCATGATTTAGTGACCTACGTAGTGAAGTATGTAGGGAGTACCAGCCGATTTGGTTCAGACCAGACCAGCTTTTACCAGCACTCTGCTGAAGGTTTTGTTTAGTCCAGCCTTTTTCTTGAAGTGTGACCCTTACAAAAATTAAATGAACTGAACTGAACTCCCCTGCTATGTATTATAGTGTAGTAGATTAATGTAATGTACCATTTCTTAAAAATATTTGATTGCATAATAATCACTATTTAATAATACTTCTATAATCATGTATAATATTTAAACCCTCCTGCAGTGTATGTGTGTATATATTACATATTACTCTGAATGTAGTTTCCTATACATATAGGAATCCTTTAGAGATCCTAGTAGTGTTAGTAAGGTTAAAAAAATAAAGAAAGAAATAAAATTAAAAATAAAATTAAAAATAAAAAAGGTGTGTGTGTTTATATATTTTATTATTATAAAATATTAAAAACATAAAAAATAAACTGCATTACTTTTGCAAATGCCACTTTGTATTTTTACTCTGTACTCTACTCTGTAGAGGATGTTCGCGTATTTACAATAAAAAAAAAAAACATTTTGATTAGAAATGCACAAACCTTTGCACAAGACTGTTGGAGTTCGGTAGAAAAATAGACGTTTTTAATGTATAAAGCCATTCTTTCTTAAAATAAGAATTATATTTTTTGAATTTCACTTTCTATATGATATATTTCTTCATATTTTTTCTTATGAACTTAAAGCTCTTGCCCTGTGAAGGTGGATGAAACATAAACTGAGTTGGCCTTCCTTAAAGCTACGGTTAACTTTCTAATCTGAGAGACGTGACGAGAAGATAGGAGCAAGTAAATTCAACTGGGCTGTTTCAACAACAAAAAGTCAATGAAAAGTATCTGGGAGGCTTTATCGGGCGTAAGGCCGCTGTTTGCACACGTACTGATAAGCAGGGAGGGTAAAAAAGGAGCTAATCCAGCAGCTTCCTTCGGGTCTGTGGTCTCAGCACACACCGAAAAGCCAAGATTGGTGTTCACAAACAGTCCAGAGTGTTTCACGTACATGTGAATGTAGTAGAGAGAAATCGGGCTGATACGATCTCATGAGTGTTTGATCATCAGCTAATAAAGAGATAAGACACAACGGGCTTATCAGACTAAGCTGATCATAATGCCTCACACAGTAGCAGTGAAGTGCCCTTAGATCAGTACAGACATGATGCAGCATTTTTCTGCAGGGGGTATCAACTTTACTACAAGACTATATGATTATTGGGGTTATAAGCACATTACACATCATTAATAAGCAGTTATAACACAAATAAATGTCAGTCTGTGTTAAACCTCCCAGCTTCAGCAGACCTTTCTCCATAGACTCCTACCATTGAACCCCAATCAGGATCAGTCTTTTACTCACAGATCATCTCCTGGTTTGATTTCCTCCTGTTTAGCTTGATCTCAGATCATCTCAGAAGGCCCGTGTGCATTTATTAACGAGTTATTAACACTAATAAACAGCAGAAAGGCTCTTATCAGCCTTAGTTAATGAAGATCAGCACTGCTGAAAATGTGAAGCTCAGCAACATCGCTCAGAGCTCAGACTGTGAGAATAGTCTCCTCATACGTTAATGAGCTGATCAGATGATCATTAGTGAGTAATTAAGGCTCCTGTTGGGGTTCAGCTGTAGTCAGGTATTACAGCTCACAGGTAGAGCACAGACTGATGGAGAACCCGCAGTAAGATCAGGAAGCAGCAGCGTCAGAGCTTTGACAGTATGGAGCAATTTGGGGCCGTAACAGTAACTGGTCACTGCGGCTCTTGTAATGTACACTATATGTCCAAATGTTTATGGACACCGCTACACATGAATGCATTTAGCTACTTTTATGTTGCATATACACAGCTTGGATAGCCACTACCAATAGAATCAGACTATCTGGAGCAGATAAACATTCAGTCCTTTGGCACCATGGCTAATGTCAGTCCCCCAGCATTGAGCTGTGGAGCAGTGGAAGAACTGTGTTCTCTAGAATAATGGATGGTGGAGTTGGGGATGGTGAGGTAGGATGGTGATCATCATCCAACGTCTTTATCTCACTAAAGCAATGTTCCTCCAAAATCCAGTAGAAAGTCTTCTTCTCTGGACAGTAGAGTCAGTTGCTCCAACAAAAGCAGGAGGAACTCTTTTTAATACCCTTGATTTCAGAAGAGACAATGAACAAGCAGATGTCCCAATACTTTTGTCCTCATAGTGTTTGGGTTGGAACTGATTAAAAATGATTTAATGCTTCATTAATCATTACTAAACACTTATATATTCATAATGTTTATTATTTTACATCTTAGATTAATGAGCTTCCTACCAATTCTTAATGTGCTGATCAGATCTTATAGTTCTCAGAACATTTAGTCCAGCACAGTTCTGTTATCTAAACAACTCTAACTGGACCTTTCCTGTGGTCATTGTTGCTCTGTAGTTCCAGGGGATCTAGGGAATCAGCTGGAGGCAAAGCTGGACAAGCCCAGTGTTGTCCACTACATCTGCTACAAGAAGACAGATGAGTACTTCACACTGTGGCTTAACTTGGAGCTGCTGGTGCCCGTGGCCATCGACTGCTGGATAGATAACATGAGGTGAGGAGCTGAGTGAACGTGCCTGCTGAACATCCAGCAGTAGATCACGTTAAAAATTAGATGGTCCTCAAAATTAATAATACACTGCAGAATAAAACCACACATTTGTTTCAGAACTATCAAACAAATCTTGAATAATTAGTAATTAATAATTTTATATTTATTCAGACTGGAGTAGATGTTTGATTGTTGGGACGAAATGAGAAGTAAGATTTAAAAGTCTGTCTAGAAGACACTTACTAAAATAACTAATTAAAAGGAGAGAGCCAGAAGGTAACACAGACACGGGCGCAGCCTGAAACACTGCCATCCATCCGCTCCACCGTCCACAAACCTGAGCGATCGCGGGTAAGGGGTGGGCGACAGCTTCACCATCTCAGTCTGCTACAGTTCCCAGTGTCTGTGAACCCCTGGACCTACAACCTTTATCTGAGGGGAAACATTAATTACCGTATTACTAAACTAAACAGATGAGATTCAGCCTAGATTTAAAGATTGAGACTGTGTCTGAGTCCCGAACATTGTCTGGAAGGTTATTCCAGAGCTGGGGGGCTTTATAAGAAAAGGCTTTTGCCCCTGCTGAGGTTTTCTGAATTTTGGGAACTACTAAGAAGCAGCACCCTGAGATCTAAGTAATCTTGATGGTTCATAATAGGTAAGAAGATCTCTCCGGTACTCAGGAGCGAGGCAGAGTAGGGCTTTGTAGTCAATAGTAGAATTTTAAAATCTATAGGGAATTTAACTAGTTAACTAGTTTTTTAAGGCTGCAGCATTTTAAACTAGTTGAAGTTTACTGAGGTTCCTGCTGGGAGACATTGACATAGTAGTGCATTACAGTAATCTAGCCTTGAGGTGATGTAACCATGTAATCTAATTCATCTAATTCTTCTGCATCCTGTAGAGATGAGGAATTTCTTAGTTTGGCAATGTTTCTAAGATGTAGAAAGGCTGTCCTACTAATGTTGCTCAAATGATGGATTTGAGTCAAATGACACCAAGATTTTCAGCTGCTAGAAATCAAAAGCCAGATCTAACATCAGGTCTGATCAAGTTTATTTCTTGCGGCTTTGGGGCCCAAATGGCGAAACTCTGTTTTGGTATGGTTCAGAAGGAGGAAGTTATGTGACCTCTAGTGTTGTACATCCTTTACACAGTCCTCTGTTTTCTTTAATCTAGGTTTCTCATCAGGTTTGTCTGATCTATACATATACAGCTGTGAAAACTTTCATCTGCATAACTATAGACGTTAACGCCACGGTTGCTTATAACTACGCCCAGTGGCAACATGTAAAATGTAAATAGCAGCGGCCCTAAAATAGAGCCTTGCAGAACTCCACATCTCACTTTTGTATGAGTGATAACCACAGTGATCACTGTGATCTTCAGTAATTGGCTGGACCCTGAGCTCCCTCAGTGATATCATATCAGTTTGGAAGGAGTAGTTACTGCAGTTACTGCAGTTGTTCCAGTTATGGGAAACGGTGCAGTTGCTGTTGAAGGTTTCATCACAGCTGCTGTGGTTTTAGGTTCTCTGAGGAAATTGAGTAAATATATAACCATTAAGAAAACAAAGGTGAGATTTAGCAAGTGTTTGCTTCCTGTTTTTAACAAGAAGTGAAACACTGAAACATGATCCAACATCTCAACGTCTTCCACCCCTGCCGATTTATTACAAATTAGATATATCTGTGAAGGCTTTAGGTTCAGATAAATCTGATTAACCTATTAGCACCATGCGCCTAATGCCAGGCGTGGGCTAGAGGGGTGTAAAGCCCCCCAGCATTGAGCTGTGGAGCAGTGGAAGAACTGTGTTCTCTGGAATGATGGATGATGGAGCTCCATCCAGTACTTTTGGGATGAGTTGGGGATGATGAGGTGGGTTGGTGATCATCCTTCAACATCATGACCTCACTAACGCTCTTGTCGCTGAATCCAATCAGATCCTCACAGCAATGGTCCTCCAAAATGTAGTGGAAAGACAGTTACTCCAACAGAAGCAGGATCAGCTATTTTAATACCCTTCATTTCAGAAGAAGCAGTGAACAAGCAGGTGTCCCAATACTTTTGTCCATATAATGTAGAAGACTTCAGACTTGCATCGCTACATTGTGCAACACTAAAGAAGCAAACTTCAGACACCAGAAATGGCCGATTACCTGCTGTCGATCCATTAGTATTTGGACAGTAATGCTTGATTTGTGTACATCAGTGATTGAGATTGAAGTGTAGACTCCCAGCCTTAATTCAAGGGGCTTAACCACCCAACAGCACTCCTTCAGTTACAAACGTTGTGTCACTGTACAAATACTTATGGTCTTGGCTGTACATTTGGCCTTTACAGACATTCATTTTAAGGCTCGTTATTCAGAAATTACTATAAAGGTAATGTGAGAATTTTGAAAGTGAGAAATGTGGACCTGTGGGCTGGTTTCCCAGACAGGGATTAAGGTCTGCTTGTGGACTATATTATTTATCCAATAGAAACTCTCCATTCAAAACGCAGAGTAGTCCAGGACACGGCTTAATTCTCGTCCCAGAAACCGGCCCATAGACTGATTGGCCTTAGGTGGCCTTGGGCTTAGTTGGTCGAGAGACAATTACAACATTCATTTCATGCCGTTATAATATAAGCATGTAGTAATTGCGGTCTGAAAGCATGGCTAACTGGGGAACGCTCTGTGCTGTGTTTTGCTCAACAGGCTGATCTACAATAGCACCACTCATCTGACGGAAGGTCCTCCAGGTGTGGATGTCCGAGTGCCTGGCTTTGGGAAGACGTTCGGCCTGGAATATCTGGACCCAAGCAAACGCAGTGTGGGTGAGTACCGACCGGTCATGGCCATGTATCGGATTGATGGCAGCGGAAAATGCTGGACTGGATATCTGGGGGAAAAGACATGTAACATAGGGCCCAGTCCATACCCTTCCCCATCCAAACTCAGCCTTTCTTAGTGGTCCAGCCTTTACCCGTACTGGTCAGCGTGGTCATGAACCACGTTCATTATAATATAACCAAGTGAGACGCTGAAAAACAATGAGACAGTACAGATGAACCCACAGCTGTCCAGTGTGTATGGCTCTTTGACTGTCCTTTTGTCTGTTGTAGGCATGTACTTCTTCACTATAGTGCAGGCAATGGTGGAGTGGGGTTATACCAGGGATGAAGATGTCCGAGGAGCGCCCTACGACTGGAGGAAAGCTCCAAGTGAGTATTAGTGGTGTAAGAAAAAACATTGATATGTTAAAGTATCGTGATATTACGTTTTGCAGTACTGTACTGTACTGTATCCGTTTTCAAACGCAATCTGCTGGTCTCGTATAGCTGGTTTACATGTACACTACATTTCCAGTGGCACACTCGCGTGGCAGTGACTAATATGGCTCCCTATAGATCTTTCTTACAGTCACTGTTGTATTGTCTGATTTACATTACATTTACGGCATTTAGCAGACGCTCTTCTCCAGAGCGACTCACAAACGTGCTTTGCTATTTATTCAAGAAGAACCTCAGCTAGTTTGAATAGACTAAAAATTCAAAGATCCTCTAAGTTTAGACTCTACTAAATATACGTCAGTAAGGAGTCCACGCTGCTATTCACCCATGTTCTGTGATTTTTACAATTATTTTTACAATCAACTGTCTACAGTATAAAAACACACAGTCATGTGCATTAAAATGCCTGCAGCATTTAGCACATTGCTCGCCAATCTTCAGCATTCCTCAAAAATCTTCATTGGGCTTCAGCACAGCCAACAGGAGGGCAGTTAACATGTCTGGAAGTCCTGAAGTCCCTACAACATGGGCAGGAAGGGTAGTTTGTATTGGTGTGTGCTCTTCTAAAGAGTGTGTGTATATGTGTGTGTGTATATATGTGTGTGTGTATATATGTGTGTGTGTATATGTGTGTGTGTGTATATATGTGTGTATATATGTGTGTGTGTATATGTGTGTGTGTGTGTGTGTGTGTGTGTTTCCATATCCTGTCATTTATAATTCTTAGGAAGAAAGAAGATCGGGATTGGACAGAAATCTAATATTAATAACCAATAAATAAAATAATAATATCCAATGAAGCAAATTCAGACAAGAAAATTGCAGTTGGTGCATCTTTTTAGTTTTAATTTTTAATTATTAGTTTACACGTAAAGTGGATCATTTTGTGTTGTATTTAAACTCAAGTCAAGTCAAATTTATTTGTATAGCGCTTTTTACAACTGTTGTCACAAAGCAGCTTTACATAATTAGTACTTAATTACATAATTAGTACTTAATACATAATTACATAAGTACTTATTTAAACCTCAGCCACTAGATGGCAGTACTATTCTCCACTGTTCTGATTGGATAAAAAGTGAACAACTCTCTTACTCAGATTTTGATGCACGTTGTGTTTTTATACTGTAGACAGTTGATTGTAAACCTGATTGTAAAAATCACAGAATATCACCTTGCTCACAGTGTCGCAATTTACTGCATCGTAACCCCTGAATCTCACCAGTACACACAGCCTTAGTGACCCAGCACTGCCTTAAGCACCACGGACACGACGGCCCTAACACAAGCACTAAGCACTTTTCTGCTTGACTGCAAGTATTGAACTAAATCTGTTGTTGTTTTGGTGACTTTTCAGACGAGAATAAGGAGTACTTCTTAAACTTGCAGAACATGATTGAGGACATGGCGAAGACGTACGGGGGGCCGGTGGTTCTTATAGCTCATAGCATGGGCAACATGTACACACTGTACTTCCTCAACCAACAGCCACAAGCCTGGAAGGACAAATACATCAAAGCCTTTGTGTCTCTGGGTCCACCGTGGGCAGGTGTGGCCAAGACGCTGAGGGTCATGGCAAGCGGTAAGAGCCGACTTTCTTTGCGTTTATATTAGAGGAGACAGAGTATGTTGCTGGTTTCAGACCCGAGGAGTTTGATCGTAGCTGGCAGAGTATTGAGGTGGGACCCTCAAATTTTGTGTTTCTGATATACACTCAATGGCCAAAAGTATTGGGACACCTGGTCATTCAGAGTTTCTTCTGAAATCAAGGGTAATAAAAAGGGCTTAACTGTTCCTAGTGTCCAGAGAGGGCTTTCTGCTAGATTTTAGAGGACCATTGCTGTGAGGATTTGATTGCATTCGGCAACAGTGAGGTCAGGATGTTGGATAATGATGATGATGATCACCACATCATCCCAAAAGTACTGGTTGGAGCACCATCCATCGTTCCACAGAACACAGTTCCACTCTTCCCTCTGACCCACGCCTGGCATTAGGCAGCATGTTGCCAATAGGGCCATGTTTGTTGATCTGCTCCAGAGAGTCCTATTCTATTGGCAGTATTTCTTCTCTACAGGGACTAGACAAGCTCTCTTTCAGCAACTGGTGCAACCTAAAGTAGCCGAACGCTTTGACTAGACGGCTCTGATTTTAGATACTGGTCTAAATTTGCTTCTGGGCTAAACACTTCTTCTATTTTTAGGCGACAACAACCGCATTCCGGTCATCAGCCCGCTGAAGATCCGCTCCCAGCAGCGCACGGCCGTCTCCACTGCCTGGCTCTTCCCGTACGCCCACACCTGGCCCAGCGACATGGTCCTGGTCAGCACCCCCAGCGCCAACTACACAGTCAAGGACTATCAGCACTTCTTCAAGGACATTGGCTACGAGGACGGCTGGTCGATGCGGGAGGACACAGAGCCTTTGGTGAGCGCGCTGGAGGCCCCGGGGGTGGCCGTGCACTGCCTGTACGGGACGGGCATACCCACGGCGCAGGCCTACACCTACACGACGTTCCCAGACGCGGAGCCCAGCACGGTGGTGAACGGTGAGGGCGACGGAACGGTCAACATGCTCAGCGCCGTCCAGTGCAAGCGCTGGAAAACCCAGCAGAAGCAGCCAGTCCGGCTGCTGGAGTTGCCTGGAAACGAGCATGTGGCCATGCTCCAGAACTTCACCACCGTCTCCTACATTAAGTCTGTGCTGTTCTCCCCTTGAGGCGTGCATTAGCCGTAGAAACCGTCCTCCTCAGACCTCCCCTTGAGCTAAAGAAGTCACCAAGGATAATGCAAAGTTTCCTGACCGGGAAAAAAAAAAAAGAAGAAAAGACCCCATTCAGCTTCTCAGACAGATTTGGCACGTGAGGTTCGCCGCTTCTGACTATTTGGTTTCTTAAGATGCTTCAGTGGAAGGCGTGTCGTTTTTCAGGTCTGTTTGTGGACTGTGAATTTACCTGAATCTGGTAGTTTAGGGACGTTGGAAGATTAGTGGAGTTCTTGTGACGCAGAGGAAATCGAGATGCGCTTTCTGAAATGCAGAGCAGTTTTATGTTTTTTTTGTTTTTTTTTTTAAGTTATAAATGTATCAATATTTAATATAAATTTTAGACCAAATGTTCAGTCAGTCTGTGCCATTCGAACTGATACTAACGCTAAGGTGCCTGTGATTTTTCCGAACCGAGGGGAATCATTATCATTATTATTATAACTGTGTTAGAACTATTTTCCCTTTTATTGTTGTTGATTTCACCCACAACACCGTTTCCCCAGTTTACCAGTGTTGGAAAAAAAAATCAGATGTTACATTTTGATTCTTGGCCGTTTCTGCTCTTGTGTTTCCTTTCTCCAGATCTATCGCCAGCCTGGCTCAGCGTCGCTTTTCTCGACACAGATTAAATGATGAGGTTGGAACTGAACTCCTTTCACTTAATGTGCAATAAAAGCTTTTTATTTTTTAAAGATGAGCTGTTTTTTTTAATGAGAATTTTAACCCAAATAGATCAACAATTGAGGAGTTCAGCCTTCAAACCATAATAAATGGCTTCCTCAAAAAAATGCTAATTCTCCCCGAGTGGCAATTGCTCTAGATTAATTAAAAACTAAGACTGTCTGTTCTTCACCAGAATAGGATTTAAGCTGAGCTACACTCTTTTAAAAAAGGGTTCTTCACTGGATCCGCAGTTCTATGAAGAACCGTCAGCTTGTTTAGCACCTTTTTAAGCTTTAGAAAGGTTCTTCACACTCCCATTTCCAAAAATTGTCCTTTTTAAAGAACCCTTCAGTTTAGGCTCTGCAGTCTAATGCACTGCACTACTATGGTCACAAGCTCGAATACCAAGCCATGCTGCTTTGCCATCGGTGGCCGGAGTCTGAGGGAGCACAACCGCCCGCACTCTATTCCCCTCATCACTCTGGGTGTTACGGGGTGTTGGCCAGCACCGGTCTGTTAGGTGGTGCTGGGGGGCTTGCGCTTTCCTCCGAGGGTGTCGGCTGCCTTTGCAGTTTAAAAAAAGGCGTCACATGTATCGGAGGAAACGTGTTAAGGCCTTGCCCTCCTAGTGTCGGGAGCGTTGCTAGAGCTAGGGGAAGTTATGTACAGGTGGGTTGATTGGCAGGATCAGATTGGGAGGGGGAAAAGGGGACAATTTAACAAATTATGTTTTTATTTTATTATTTTTTAAGATTTATTGGCTGTGAAAAAGAAAGCCAGTGTCAAAATGTCATGATCTTTCTTTTCAACACAGTCAGATTGCACAGAGCTCCATATCTAGGCATCCGTTCGTGGTGGAAGTTCAGTTGGACTGGCTTTTCCTTTTGCAATAATGCTTTTCTCATAGCAAAACCCAACAGGTGGACAGGTGGGCAGCAGGGTGGGCCTCCAGAAGCAGGATTGAGAAATACTGCCCTAAGGCATGTCCCATAACTTCACTGTTCTTGCCAATGCATTGTCTCAGACCTCCACAGTCCCTTCCTGTGCACTCAGCTTTAATCTGTGTCCAGAAGCGACCTGCAGACTCATTTAAATGCTGTTCTGTTAGCGGCCGTTCCCCAGCTCTGTGACTATGACCGTTACTCTTCGATGTTACTTTAGTAAGTTTTTTAAAAGTTTATGGTTTTAGAAGCGAATATTTTACTTGGTGTACCTTTTAAAACCGCTGTTTGGTGGCAGATGCTCAGAAACTGAAGTGGCTGTGCTATACCCTGACTGATTTTTTAATCTGGCTGTACTCTTCATTGTGCACACCGCTATTCCGTTAGATCTCTGTGGCATTAAGCTTCATTTATTTTCTAGTTTTCCTCCTAGAATAAAAGTCCTCACTCCTATATGCAGATGCACAAGCAGGTCTGATTGGGTTCAGCAGGGTATGGCACAGCCACTTCGGTTTCTGAGCATCTGCAGACAGCAGGGTAGTGCTGAAATCTAGCCACAAAAAAGGAAAATCACTGAAATCGGCTTCTGAACGTGTGCCTGTGGTCCAGATTTGACACTGTTTAAGATTTCAGGGTTACAACAGATAAAGTGGCCCAAACTTCACACTTCTGAACTGCATTTTTGACCATGTCCATTTGGACTGGGTCACCTCGCAGCTAATCCCATATTTCATATCCCAAGTTTCAGGGCCCCAAATCCGAACTGAAATGTCTGATTCTGTGTGTTTTCGCCGTTCACACTGCCACACTGACCCAGTTTACGCCTGGTCGCTTCATCTGTCTTTGAGTATCGGGATTATAGCTGGATATAGCTGGATATGGGGTCGAACCCCACAAACATCTGCAAGTGTAAACGAAGGCACCCGAGACTCATTCACACCAGATATTAGTCCCACCACTCAAACCACTTCAGCAGGAGGTCTGAGACGCATAAGGGCCACGTTATAGCAGTGTAAACCCATCCGGCTCTCCAAGACGGTGAGCGAATTTGCATATTCTGTCCCACACGGCAATCAGATTTCAGTCTGACTAACAGGAGACGGATTTGACTAACGAGTGTAAACACGTGTGGCTAAAATCTCAGGATATAATCTAGATACTAATCAAGTGAAGTGGAAACGGGGTAATGTTTCTGTGTCTGATATGGAGAAATAGATCAGATTTTGGGTGGAACAGCAGGTTTAACGGTGAAGTAGTCTTTTTTTTTTTCCTATATAAAAGGTTTCTCCAAAACTGAATATGGGTGTTATGATATCAGACCAATCATATGTTTCATTTAATTGTATTTTTTTCTTTGTGTTCCTGTAAACTGATCAACTGCCTGATTTGCATGCACTTATGTTACAGTCTGTCAGTAAACAGTATAAACTGAGATTAGAGTATTTCTACCAATGAGCCTTTAAAGTCATGATCTGCAGTTTTAAAGTTGCCCAACACCGGTTTTGTCCAGGGGGTGGTACTAGTGAGCAACTGTACCTCTAGCTGCATGTGTTGAGCATAAAATCATAATAAATATATAAATACATTTTCCCAGCAGATGAGAAACACATCAGGGTAATCCACCAGCCTAGTTCTTACAGCTTCGTTTTCTTTTAGATTCAGACATGAACCAAAGACCAAAGCATGAAAACAGGTCCAGTGTCCCCAGCTATACTGCCAGTGTTCTGTTTACTGAAAAAGAAAGAAAAAGGCCTTTTTATGGTCAGCAGATTTGTAAGAACTCAATGGAACCTCTTCTCTCCTGATGGATAAAAACTCTCTTGGGCAATTTTTGTATATTGAAAAAGAAAAAAAAACAACACCACATTGAGAACCTCTATATACATGTACAGGTGTCCAATGACCAGGTGTCCATTAGAGTGGGCGAGACCAAGGTTACAGCAGAGCCCACTCGAATCAGTGTGTTGTATCAGTGCACTGACCGTTTTCAATACAATGAACAATGCTGTGTAAAGCAAAGACTGTGGTGTGTGTGTGAGTCATCTTTTGCTGGTGTGCTACGGGTTCGAGTAGGTGTGTGTGTGGAGTCGTAAAACTGGTTAGTCCCTGTAGGTAGACGAAAGCGATCGCTGTAAAATCCCCTGCAAATGAGGTACGAAGTCCTGCGTTGAGCAGGGTGCTGAAAAATAAAAATTAAATGTGATGTGAAGCTGAAGTGGATAACAGACACTATGATTTAGAGGTCAGCACTAAAACAGGTCAATTGCAGTAATGTGCCGTAAAATAAAGTATACGGTCAGAACAACCCTTAACGTACGCAGAACAGCCCAAAGCAAGAGTTCAGTGTTTTATATTAAGCCTTAATATAAATATTCAGGAACCCAAATGATTTATACTGTCAGTTCTGTGCAGTATACATATGCAGTGATCAGTATGAACTGTTCGGTATCCACAGTGAATTCTTCTGTACCGACCATGCATTATCCATTATAACTTTAGTTTTTAGTACGAATTATTCAATTATTCAGAATCCACTATGAATGATTATGCATCTTCTATAAATTATTCAGTATCCACAATTAATAGTTTAGTATCTACAATACATTTCAGTATCCACTATGAATTAATTTGTATACATTATATATTATTTAATATTTTCAGTATCCACTATGAATTATTTAGTATCTACAATACATTATTCAGTATCCACTTTGAAATATTTAATGTTTTCAGTTTCCCCAAAATTTTGCTGTAGCCACCATGGATTCTAGTTTTCAGTATGAATTATTTAGTATCCACTGTAAAGTATTCAGTATTCTCTATGAATTATTCTGTACTTACTATGCATTGTTTAGTATCCACTATGAATTATTCTGTATTTACTATAAATTATTAAATGTTCACATTAAATTTTAGTATCCACTATGAATTATTCAGTATTTAGTATAAAATTCAGTATTCACACACATGATTTAGTATCCACTATGAATTGTTTAGCATCTACTATATATTAATCAGTATCCACTATGAATTATTCTATAGCCACCAAAGATTCCTTAGTATCCACTATGAATTATTCAGTATTTAGTATAAAATTCAGTATTCACAAGAATGATTCAGTATCCACAATTAATTGTTTAGTATCTACAATACATTATTCAGTATCCACTATGAATTAATCTGTATACATTATATATTATTTAATGTTTTTAGTATCCACTATGAATTATTTAGTATCTACAATACATTATTCAGTATCCACTATGAAATATTTAATGTTTTCAGTATCCACTAAGATTTTTGCTGTAGCCACCATGGATTCTAGTTTTCAGTATGAATTATTCAGTATCCACCATGAAGTATTTAGTATCCACTGTAAAGTATTCAGTATTCTCTATGAATTATTCTGTATTTACTATAAATTATTAAATGTTCACTATGAAAGTTTTAGTATCCACTATGAATTATTCCGTATTTAGTATAACATTTCAGTATTCACATGAATGATTTAGTATCCACTATGAATTGTTTAGCATCTACTATATATTAATCAGTATCCACTATGAATTATTCTATAGCCACCAAAGATTCCTTAGTATCCACTATGAATTATTCAGTATTTAGTATAAAATTCAGTATTCACAAGAATGATTCAGTATCCACAATTAATTGTTTAGTATCTACTATATATTAATCAGTATCCACTATAAATTGATCTATAGCCACAATGGATTCTTTAGTATCCTCTGGTAATGATTCTGTACTCACTATGAATTATTCAGTATCCACCACAAATTATTTAACACTCACTAAGAAAGTTTTAGTATCCACTATGAATTATTCAGTATCTAGTGTGATCGTAAGTGTGTAGTAGAAAAATGTTTAATCAATCAATATGTTTTTTAATCAAGAGATTTTGTAAAAAAAAAAAAAAAACTTTATTACCTTATTTCACACTATAAAAACTTCACATTAAAAAGGCTACTATCTGAATCTGGATTGTCAGAAGGCATTTACAGATTGTCAGGGTAAAATCTTTCTGAATGCTTATTAATTATAATGCATCACTGCAGAGGGAACAGAAAAACCTTGTTCCCGGTTTTGCAGCGGAGCTCCTTGCAACTCAGCCTTATCTGAAAGGGTCCGTCTTCATGGCCGTCCACGAGACTCTGTACAGAGAAATAAACACGGGTTACTAAAGTTCAGTCAACAGGTCACTACAGTTCAGCCAGGCAAGAAAAAAAGCCTGATAGTAAAATCTGAACCAGTCAATATCCACAAGTCTAGCAAGTGGTGGTCTCTGTTGATAGGATTAAGTGGAGGCCTTTACCTGCAACTCTGATAAACATGCGCCCTGTAGCTTCTCAGTGAGGTCACCAACGCACCAGGCCAGGCTCACATGAAACGATGGATCCTGGAAGAGGAATGAGACACCACTGAGTACATTAAGATGACAAACAGCATTTCTCAGCTAAATCAGACTGAGGTGGTCTTCCTCATAAACCCAACGATAGTCGATCAGTCAGGACATACTGTAGCTAACAAGTAATGGAAGCTTATGGACACCAGTTAGCATGGTGCTAGGTGCAGGCCTAAATCATCAGACACTCCTCAGTGTTTGGAGGTGTTCGGTAATCACTAATAGACTTGATTATGTGGTTTCTGAAACTGTTATCAATAAACCTATCATGACCTAAAGTACCTCACATTACTCCATCAACTACAGCCAACAAACCTTAACGTCTGCAGCGCCATCTGTTGGTAAGTTTTCCATGAAGTGGAAATGGGAAGTACAGTATTTGTCCAAATGTTTGTGGACATCCCTTTTAATGAATGCGTTCAGCTGACCCAGATGTGCAATGGCACGCACACACAGTAGTCTCTGTAGAGAAGTAATGCCAATAGAATAGAACTCTCTAGAGCAGACATATCTGAACCTAGAGGCACCATGCTGCCTAATGCCAGGCGTGGGCTAGAGGGGTATAAAGCCCCCCAGCATTGAGCTGTGGAGCAGTGGTAGGATGGTGGTGCTCCATCCAGTATTTCTAGGATGAGGTGGGGTGGTGATCATCATCCAACATCCTGACCTCACTAATGCTTTTGTCACTGAATGCAATCAAATCCTCACCGCAATGCTTCTTCAAAATCTAGAAGGAAACTTGTAGATGACAGTAGAGTCTTCACTGGATCAACTCCTTAAAACCCTGGATTTCATGGAAAAATACTTTTGTCCCAATACTTTTGTCCATATAGTGTACCTTGTAGAAAGTGCTGAGGTTAAACTCCTCCATGGTCGCATCCACTCTCTTCACTATCTCCAGTAGTTGTGTGCAGCCTATGGAGATCTCCATTCCTAGAAAGGTCCTGCAGCCAGAGAGTCAGAGAGACATCGAGAATTTCTGATTAGGCCTTGAGATACAAGTTTATGCTGTGGAGACAAAAAAAAATAAATAATAATAATAATAATAATAATATAAAAACACACAGAAATAAGGATTCAAAACATACCTTGTTTTTTCATCATTGGAGTACACCTTCAGCTTATCTGCTAGACACACAAAACTGTGAAAACATGATCACAGTTAGATACAACAGATTTTCGATGACTATTTTTACTTCATCAATTGATCATTCAATCAAGGGAGAGAGACAGTCTACACAGTAATGAAATGTGGACCAAGAACTAAATCTTTTTATTTATTTATTTATTTATTTATTTATTTTAACATCTGAAAACAGCGTTTTTTTTATTTAGGCCTGATAATTAATAATAAGTGTATACTTTATATATATATAAATAAAAAGTTGAAATATAAAATAAATTCATAAATATCATTTATAAATTAATTCTAAATAAAGATAGCGTGATACAGCGATGGGCTGATACCACTTGGACATTAAACCCCCTATCTTACACCCTGCACAGGGCGCCTCACGATGCTCACTGCCATCTTACACCCCGCTAGCAGACTGTTTTCACGCCTATTTCCACCTGCGTCGTTTAAACAGCAACTCTGCTTATGAAAATATCTACGCTGATGGGCATGGTGGTCTCGAAATGAGATGTGTTTAGATAATCCTGTCATTATGATAGCAAAGACCCACTGACACGCCCTAAATCAAGCTGCACATTGCACGGTTGATGGCTCACCTAAAGAACGCTAAAATAGGGCCCATGATCCTTAAAGCAACATTATGTAATAATGCCGGTTCTGTATCGCCCAGCCTGTCAACAAACGCATGTTTAGAACGCTCCATGAGGAGATGCGCCTACCATGATTTGTATTTGCTGTCGTGGAGTGAAAGTAAATGACACTTCCCAGCTGTAGGGGAGCCCAATTTTCACATAAAGCTGCTTTAAAATCTGCTGCTCTTTAAAATAAGCTGTTTTTAATTGAAACTCTTCACTTTTAAAATGAGCCTCTAAGTAGACCATTATTCTCACACACTGCTAACATCGCATCACACTACATTACAGTGGGAGTGTGTTGTGTTTCAGGACAGATCTGTTACAGGATTGGATCAGATATATCAATTGTTCCTCTGATATCTGGTGTTGAATCAGTGCCACCTCTAATTCTGACATTCCACTATGTCAGTGTATTTTCCACAGTAAATACTGACCTCCTGCATGGTGCCAGGCCTGCACGCAGAGACTGCACCACTGGCTGGATCCAGTGGTGTCGCAGAACCACCGTTTTGGAGACACTGACATGGAACTCTCCTGCCAGGGTGAGGGACACGCCATGAGCCGCAGCACTGACCCTCAGCCCGTCCAGTAACTCCAGGAAAACGTCTTCGGGCTCATCTGGTATTCCAACGGGACGGGTGATAGGAAAATAACAAAATATCACATTGTTAGCAGCCACTTAGCAACACCTTAGCAACCACCTACAATACCATAGCAACTGCCCAGCAACACCCTTGCAATCTCAATGCAACTACCTGAGAAACCATTGCAACTACCTAGCAACAGCATAGCAACCACCAAGCAAGGGGTTTCACCCTTGTGACTGTGCAGGACCAACCTAGCAACCGCATGGATGAGTGAAGCTTACATGGTAAATAAACGTAAGTGGCCCAGTTGCCGCGCTCGTGCTGGAAGGACCGCTGCCGTCCTCCATGCTCCAAACAGTCGTCCACATGCCGCTCCTCAGTGTCCTGAAACATGTCCAGCAGGGTGGAGGGCAGGGGTAGTCGGGACGCCTGACCAGCAACAGCCTCTTGCACACAATCCCTGACCACCCTAAAAAGATAAAAGACTTCAGTTAAAGAACCAAACAAAGAGAAAAGTATTCCACAGTTCTCACAGTCACGCACCAAACCTGTTCTCCGTCCCGTCTTTCCCTCCTGTGCTCTCCCTTTTCCTACGACGGGGGCTGACGTCGCTGCCATTTGGTCTTTGCCGCTTTCTGCTTTGTCCAGCAACAACTTCACCTTCCTCTTCAGAGCTGCTGCTGTAATTAACCAGCATACTGAAAACACACAGAGTACAGTCGCAATATTCATAACCGATGAAGCACAAGGTAGGGGTTTCTAATAAAGTGGCCAGTGAGTGGAAGCACAAGGTAGGGGGTTTCTAATAAAGTGGCCAGTAAGCAGAAGCACAGGGTAGGTGTTTCTAATAAAGTGGCCAGTGAGTGGAAGCACAAGGTAGGGGTTTCTAATAAAGTGGCCAGTGTGTGGAAGCACAAGGTAGGTGTTTCTAATAAAGTGGCCAGTGAGTGGAAGCACAAGGTAGGTGTTTCTAATAAAGTGGCCAGTGAGTGGAAGCGCAAGGTAGGGGTTTCTAATAAAGTGGCCAGTAAGCAGAAGCACAGGGTAGGTGTTTCTAATAAAGTGGCCAGTAAGCAGAAGCACAGGGTAGGTGTTTCTAATAAAGTGGCCAGTAAGCAGAAGCACAATGTAGGTGTTTCTAATAAAGTGGCCAGTGAGTGGAAGCACAAGGTAGGGGTTTCTAATAAAGTGGCCAGTAAGCAGAAGCACAGGGTAGGTGTTTCTAATAAAGTGGCCAGTAAGCAGAAGCACAGGGTAGGTGTTTCTAATAAAGTGGCCAGTAAGCAGAAGCACAATGTAGGTGTTTCTAATAAAGTGGCCAGTGAGTGGAAGCACAGGGTAGGGGTTTCTAATAAAGTGGCCAGTGAGGGGAAGTACAGGTTAAGGGGGGGATAGAAATCTCTTTACTGTAAAGGATTTTACAGCAAAAAGAAAATGAACTCACCTGCACTCTCAGCTCTTCTGCTCCTTTTCTTCCCTCATTAATTAATCAGCTGCTCTTTATCACTTATATTAAAGTTTTATTTTAGACACTGACAAGCCTAAACACTGTGATTAACGAGGAGGGGGGGGCTTATATGTACATTTTTGTCAGGTTTAACCACGACTGCACTACAAAATACCTTTGTTTTAATAAAATTCAACTTTAAAAGCCACTAAAACGCAAAAGTGAGGCGGAAACGGTTCAGCCTGAAGCTGCAGCTCCCCGTCGAAAACAAAAAGTGTCGCTCTGCTAGAGAGCCCCCCTGCAACAGGATCTGCCCAAACTAGTTCCGTTTATTCCAATAAGCGCTTCACATTAAATAAACAACTAATATTAATCAGAAATGCGAATAAATGTATAGAAATAACTATTAATACATTTCTCTCACCTAACCAGCTTATAAAATCAGCTGCTGCAACCGCAAAAAATGCCCTAAAAGAGGTCTCGTGCCGATGCGATTATTAATCATTAATCTATCAAATATTTATAAAGATAACAAAACGCTACGTGTCGTGCATCAGGTTGCCTTTATACGTTCAAAAAACGCAACGAAAAAACAAAGTTATTCTTATTTCGGAATATTTTCAAAATATTACAGGTTCCGGTGTGTTGTGGTGTAGTTGCTGCCCGTAGTAAACGAATCGTTCTGCTGAACCGAATCTTTTCATAGTGAATCTTGAGAACCGATTTGCAATTTCCAATCTTGCTGGATTCCAATAATAATCTTTCACTATTTAACATAATAAAGTCATAGAAATAAGGGATTAATATATTGGTATAATATTATTAGAACATAATAATATATTTAAAAATAATTCTGTACATTTAATTGCATTTTCACTCTGTAAACTGTGGCTGAGTTTCTGTTTTTTTTCTTAAATTAGTATATATTGTACAATCAGTTACAGTGGCTTAATATCAAATAAGAACCGTAAGGCTGTAGGGTGTCCCATTTATTATGTTGGTGCAAAAAAGGGGTGCACACCAGTGCCCTCTACACAACGATACTGCGGCCTTTGGTGCGGCCTGCAACGGAGCCCCCTTGGAAAGCAGGTTGGGGCAGTCAGATCTTATATAGGAGTGTTTGTAGCTCTCTGACCAGTACAGCCGAAAAGGCAGTGAACAAATTCAGAGAATTCAAATGCATTCGTTCATTAATTGAAGGTATCATCATTATGGCATTATGCCAATCTGAAATGAGCCGCTGTAGATAACAGTGTAATACCAATAATGTATTACAACAACACTGTTGTTGCCACAAAATTGTATAATGTATATATGCTCTCGCATTGTTGATATCAACAAAGTGTGGACTTGGAGGAGGGCCGAAGTGTGGACTTGGCTTTTAATAAAGGCCGTCGATGCTGGGAGCTCTGCCAAATCACAAATTTAATATGATGGACATCACACGAAATAGATCCATAGTCTGTGAGTGTAGAAATTTGGACTGGGGCTGTGGATGGGCTTCACTTAATCCATAGAGACTTATATTGGAATCATGTTACACAGGTAGGAGAATCCTATAAGGAGAGTCTTATTGGACTGTTACTGGTGTGCCACGTGTGGTTGCCTGACCAGGGGATTGAACCCTACACCGACGCAACACCAATGATTTTGAGCCATGGCCAAGTCTACCATGAAGACTGCACTACAACCAAGCCTTGGTTTCTTAGGCCACATCAATAATTTATCTAAAAAGTTGTACAACAGCTATAAAACAACAATACTGAACTAAAAGTGGCTTATGAATCAGATGAGTTGAATCTTACGTTTGATTCACCGAAACGGACACTTCGAGCGAATCGGTTCTTTAAACTGAATCGAATTTCGGCGATTGTGAGTTATTCAGGTTCCTGTGTGCAACTGTGGGGGGTTTCGCTGGACAAACGCTGCTGTTAAAAGCCTGAATAAGTGCAAAATGGGCTTCTAATTATTGTTGGATTGATGCCGGACGAGTTGGGAAATATATAAACTAATTTCCAGCGCGTTTTACACCGACACTCTCCACTGCTTCCTTTTCATTTATAGCCGCAAGACGCGCAGCGGCCTGCGGCTCGACGCGACCAGGAAACTCCGCGGATGAGATTTAGGCCTCGATTCCGAGACCCACAGCGATAAACACGGGTCCACAAAAAACACAGCCGAGATTAATCGTATTGATACACGGGCTCTCAGAGGTATGTACACGATTACAGCTGCTTGTAGAAACCTCTATAATTCCTCCTTTGAGCGTGGATGGTGTTAGCTAGCCTATGTGGCTAATGCTAGCGGGACGGTGCGAGCGGCTCTCGGGGATCCAGTGCTAGCTAGCTGAAGCTTATTATGGAAAAAGGAACAAAAGGAGCCGATTTTATTGACTTTTCTGGCTCTCTGCTCGGTGTGAGCGGTGATATCCCCTTTTATGGTTCTCATCTAGTCGCTGGAGCCCCAAATTACACGGAGGTTCAGCTTAATAAGAGGTAAACAGACGCGTGTCTGTGGCCGATGTTGGCTAATTCATCAAGTTTCATCTTTTCGCCTCTCGGAGCTGGTTGAGCTGCTCCTCACGGTGCCAGACCGTCTCTACCGAGTTGGGCACTCTCACCCCTCTCTCATTGTACATACAGAAGGGTAGAGATGGTTCTGTCCCAGCCGAGACAATGGCTGAGCTCCTTCTCCATTCTTCCACCGCCCTCTTTTCCCAGCCCAACATGGATGCAGCAACGCCGCGGTGAAGGTGCTGCTTCCCCCTGGCCCTCCATGCGCCAGTCTTGGGCTCCTTCCACACTCCTACACTGGAGCTCGACTCTCTTGGCGTGCCCAAACTTTTGCACAGTGCTTCTTTCCCTTTTTTTCCACTCTTATAAGATAAGATCATGCAGATGTTTTAACTTTCAGCTTTTGGAGGTTCATCCCCACTTACAGAAACTTTTTTCTGGCTTGCTTCTGGATGTGAGCGAAGCTTAGGGCTCTCATTTAACTGCTGAATCCCAAATTAGACCCAGTCTCAGGTTATTAAGAGGTAAACAAATGCCTAACATTTTTTCGCTTCTTGTAGGTGTTTGAGATGCTCCATACTGTGAGATCGGAGGTATCCCGCTAGGCAAGATATGCATCCCCCGCTCTTTGTGCATGTAGAAAGGTAGAGATGTTTCTGTTCCAGGCAAGACAATGGCTTTTTTCGGCAGAGCTGAGCTCCTTCTCCGTTCTTCCGCAGCCCTCTTTTTCCAGCCCAGCATGGAGGCAGCAACACCGCGGTGGAGGTGCTGCTTTCCCCCGGTTCTCAGGGTTTTACTGAGTGAGATCAGATACAGGATGATTCCTGTGAACCCTGTTTTAATCTGAATGTGTTGAAAGGTGATGAGATCTCACCTCATTCAGGTATTTTGGTGGGCTCGAGTTTAGTACTGACATGATCCTGACCCATGATCAGTCAGTCTCTAAATGAAATGTTTGTTATCCTCATATTTTTAACAGTAATTCGCTTTCTGTTTGCAGGAGTTGCACCAGTTTGAGGGAGGTCTGAAGGCAGGAGCTGCTCTACGACTTCAGGACGCTTGTTTGCGTTTTTCTCCTCGTGGATGATGCCCACACACACTGTGGTCTGAGCTTTTCTGGGGCAGGCGAGTGCTCCCGAGGGCTTTGGGGTGATCCTTTTGACCTTTTTCTCTCTTGTGGTGGTCCCGTGAACCGTCAAAATAAGTTCCTCTCTGCCCCCCCACCTGTCCCACCGCGGCCAGTCCAACAATCCCTTTCCCCTGGATTCTCATGGTAAGAGGTCCCACTACGGCACCAAGCTGAATCCCTACACCAGAGCGCGGATGACGGAGGCGTGGCAGCAGCATGCTGTTGCCCCGCCTCCCGTTGTCCACACCATACCTCCAGGGGCGGAGAACGCCCTCGGCTGCGCGGTATATGGCATCGTCTTGCAGCCGGATGCCGCGTTACAGCAGCAGCAGTCGCAGCAGCAGCAACAACAGCAGCAACAACAGCAGCAGCAACAACATCACAGCCAGCAGCACAGTCAGCAGCAGCAGCACCCAGCACAGGCCCAACAGCCGTCTCTGCAGGTGGGCAGCGAGGGCGGACACAAGTGTGGAGCCTGTGGACATGACATCTCCCACCTGGCCAACCCTCATGAGCACCAGTGCATGGTGAGTCAGGATCGCTCCTTCCAGTGCACACAGTGCCTGAAGATTTTCCACCAGGCCACAGATCTCCTGGAGCACCAGTGCGTGCAGGTGGAGCAGAAGCCCTTTGTGTGCGGAGTGTGCAAGATGGGCTTTTCACTGCTCACGTCTCTAGCCCAGCACCATAATGCCCACAACAGCGGCAACCCCATGAAGTGCTCCATCTGTGAGAAGACCTACCGGCCCGGCTCCTCGGGCAACGCGACTCCCACCTCGTCCGGCGCCAACCCGGGCCAGCCATCCAACGACGGTGCTTCAGCCAGCAGTAGTGCTGCGGTGGGCTCCTCAGGTCAGCCCACCTTTGAGTCCTCAGCCCCCTACAGGCCCTACAAGTGCTCCGTGTGCTCCAAAGGCTTCCGACACCTGTCCGAGCTCACCCGCCACGAACGAGTGCACACGGGCGAGAAGCCCTTCAAGTGCGAGACGTGCGACAAAAGCTTCAGCCAGTCGTCCCACCTGGCGCACCACCAGCGCACGCACAGCTCCGAAAGGCCTTTCAAATGCGCCGTGTGCGAGAAAAGCTTCAAGCACCGCTCCCATCTGGTGCGCCACATGTACGCCCACTCAGGTGAGCACCTCTTCAAGTGCAACATGTGCGAGCTGCACTTCAAGGAGTCGTCCGAGCTGCTGCACCACCAGTGCCAGCCACAGGGCGCCAGGCCGTTCCGCTGCGCCACCTGCGGCAAGGGCTTCAAACGTCCGTCCGACCTGCGGCAGCACGAGCGCACCCATTCGGAGGAGCGGCCCTACCACTGCGATGACTGTCAGATGAGCTTCAAGCAGCAGTATGCCCTGGTGCGCCACCGGCGCACGCACACCGCCTCCGCCGACCGTCCCTTCAAATGCAACCTCTGCGACAAGGGCTTCCTTCAGCCGTCCCACCTGCTCTACCACCAGCATGTGCATGGCATGGACAACCTCTTCAAATGCGCCTCCTGCGGCAAGGGCTTCAGCCAGTCCGGGGAGCTGTTGCGCCACAAGTGCGGCGAAACCTCCACCACCCCCACCAACCCGGACAAGCCGTACAAGTGCGACGTTTGCGGCAAGGCCTACAAAAAGGCCACGACGCTGCAGCGCCACCAGACCACCCACTGCAACGAGAAGCCGCTCAAGTGCTCCCTCTGCGACCGCCGCTTCCTGTCCTCTTCGGAATTCGTTCAGCACCGCTGCGACCCGTCCCGCGAGAAGCCCTTGAAGTGCCCCGACTGCGAGAAGCGATTCAAGTACTCGTCGGAAATGAACCGGCACCGGCGCGTCCACACCGGAGAGAAGCCGTACAAGTGTGCCAGCTGTGACAAGGGCTTCAAGCAGCGGGAACACCTGGCCAAACACCAGAGCGTGCACTCCAGGGACGCACAGTTTAAGTGTGTGTGGTGCGGAGAGCGATTCGCCGACCTGGGGGCTCTCCAGGAGCACACAGTCCAGCACACGGCTGAAGGAGGGGGATACCCCGTGCCCTCTCTCATTCAGTGAACTCCTCCTTTCCACTCCAGTCCTGTCCACTCCTTTTCCCTTCTCTACTGCCAGATTCTGCATAAGCAAACACAAGCCCTGCAGTTTATAAGTTGTCTTGGTTCTTTTATATAAATATATATCTACCAGGTTTCCCTCTAAAAGGAGAATATGAAAAAGAAACTCGTCTAATAACCTAATAATCTGCACATACCCCTACCTGATGATTAATTGGTGTTCCTCTAATACCAAGAGGCATCTCACCTGTTTTATGTTTGACACAAAGTGGATGGAAATTAGAGGCATTTTCTTACAGCTTCTTACAACATATGACCTAAACAGTTATTCTAAATGACCTAAAATTAGTCTAAATATCCAAAATGAGCTGAAGGAGAAAGAGCGCAGTCTGTTTTTAGTATCTTGGTGGTGAAGAAAGGGTCCCCTGAAAAGTTCTGCATAAACGTCTATATCAGAAAGGAAGGCTAAATGCAGCACCAAGACTTAAAGGCCCTGTTTGCCAGTAGAGGCTCACCTTCAGTTTTAATAACACTTTTATTTGGATCATCCTGATTTGCCCCGTTTGATTTCTGGAGTGCTGGACTTAACAGAAAAATCCCCCCCCAAAAAAAAGTGTTGTGTGCTGCTTTTGTGTGGTGATGAATCTTTTAGGAATCGATCGTTCTGTTATTCTCCTGACGACATTGGCGTTTTTGTTACGGGATTATTCTTGCTAGTACGTTTGGGGTGTCGTTCGCGTGCGTCCTGTCTGTTGAGTTTAGTTCGCGGCTACAAATGATTTTTTTGTTTTTGTTTGGTTTAAGAGGAGCGCCGTTTTTCAGCCTCTAGCCGCGCTCCGATATGAAGGAGCATGTTTCCCTTGTCCTACAGCACAAAGAATGGAAACATGCCGTGTACATACACATCTCCTCGAGTCACCACTTGAAACTATGTTGCCTGCGTTTTAGGTGACCCCTCAGCTGGCCGAGTAACTTGACGAGATGTTAAGAAGCGGACGAGGGGGGACTAGCCTCTGTTGTGCTATTATAAACTATTAAAGCTGTCTGTAAGTGTGTATGTTAAAGTATATGTGCCCCTCAGTGTGGCAACTCTGGTATGTACCAAAAAATTAAAAAAGAAACAAAAAAACCAACCAACCAACCAACCAACCCAACCACCAATGTACTGTACTACACCCCAAAGGGACAGATGGTTAACCAGCTAAAGCATCGTGGCCCACCACGGTTTCTACATTTCACTGCGATGTACGTAAATATATAGAAACTATATAGAAATATATACTTCTCTTGTATACAAACAGTTCCTATTACCACAAAAAGAAAAGAAAAGGAAAAAAAATGCTGTCCTGAAATTGCCTAAACCCTGAAAAGGCTTTCTGTGTTACTGTATGTACATAGGTTAGTATGTATGCTCCATGTTTACCAGTCCTGTCATTATTAGATATTGCATTGTCTTTCTTAACTATTTTATAAGTAGCTTTTTATTATGTGGAATAATCTTTATTATTATTATTATTATTCTTTTTTCGTCCCTGTTTATTTTTAATTTCTCTCTTTTGTAGATTTTTAGGTGTAGAGTTGGATTGTCTGATGGCGTGTTTTCACAGTTGGGTGTCTTTTACAGCGTTTCGTCGCCCCGTTCTCATTTCGCATCAGTTTATTTTCCAGTGTGCGGATGAGGACGAGATGAGTGTGGGTGTAGTTGCCCTCCGTGTCGAGGGCCGGAGGTCACGGCCTTCACCTCGTCTAGGCCTTCTCGCTTTAGTGCTCATGTTAACCCTCCGAGTCCTCCGTGTACAGCACCAGGAGTGTGGTCTTTATACAGCCTGTATAGATTTGTTTAGGTAATCTTCTTTTCCGTTTGTTTATGCCAGTCCCGGTTATCTTGCCTGCGTTTATACTGTAAGCCGATGCTGATGCCCCGCCCTCTTTACTTTTTTGTACCAATCGTAAGAAAAGAATTTCTTCTTCTTATTATTATTATTATTATTATTATTTTATTTTATTTTTTTTATGAAAGGAAAAGCAATGGGTTCTAGGTTGCCCCATGATGTAAGGGAATGTCTCATGTGTTTAGGGCCTATAAGGGCTGACTCGATTGCATGTCTTTTTTTTTTTTTTTTTTTTTTTTTTTTTTTTTTTTCCCGTTGTTTTTAAAGTGGTCTAGTTGCTCTAGGTAGTTGTTTTTTAAAGAACCTCGCTCGTTATTCTGATAATACTTTATTTCCACAGTATGAACTTTTTCATATTAGCTACCCTGGAACTTGAAAGGATGGCGTAAGCCGCAACTGTCGGTTCTCCAAGTTCTCCACACGTGCTGCCTAATTGGATGCTGGTCTGTAGTAAGATTTGGAACATTTGGGAAGAACGTGACCATGATGGCTTTGGTGTGTGAGGGAGAGGAAGCGAGCGAGCGATCGATTTTGTGTGAGTGTGTGTGTGAGTGTGAGAGCCTGGGGTCCCCTCGTGCTTTGTGTCGGTGTGGGTCTCTGCAGTAGATCAGCAGGCTCAGGGCAGGTCTGTGCTCGGGCCTCTGGGCTGTGCAGTATTAATGTCTGTCTGTGTGTGGGTGTGTGTGGGTGGGTGTGTGTGTGTGGAGGTGAAGGCTCTGCTGTCCTGCAGTAGTGTCCGCTAAAAAAACTCAGTGTGACCGGAGCTCTCGCATATGTGTGACACTTTGGCCTTAAGCAGGTGCGAGTCCTGGGGTGGGGGTTTCCATTCTGCCTCCGTTGTGTTTTTGCTGTTTTTTTGTTTTTTAAAAAATATATTTTACATCTTAATAGTGTGTTTATCCAATGTTTGATATCAAGGGGCTTTGTTTTTCCAACTCCAGGCATTAAGAAAAGACAGACTCGGAGCAGTTGGGATTTAAATAAAACAAAAAAAAAATGTATTTCATGTTTTTTTTGGTTGTTTGTTTTTGGGTTCTCACATTTGCATTGTATATTAATTTTTTTAATTAATATTGTTACAAATTTCTATATAAATATCTATATCCTTGGTGGCAGGGCCAGGGCCGTAGAGGAGGGTGTTTCAGTAAGACCAAACGTGGATTGGGCCCGGGCCTTTTTCGGGCGATGGGGAGCTCATTGGCCTTCCTCTGTGCGCCTGCGCTCTGCCTTGTGCATGCCTGCTGTGTTAGTTCCTGTAATCTGTTTTAAAGTATTTGTGCTTCACAGCACAAATTACTCCTCTTTAGCTTTTTCAAATTGTAGATTGTGGATGAGCTAGTAAGAAAACTTCATGTGGCGATGGATGTGACATTCATGCTAAATATCTGTATGTAGCATTTAATATACACAGCACTAACTAATAAACTTTTTCATTAATAATGCTGGCGTCGCTCGCTGCCTCCTGTTTGAGCCATGTCTGATTTGTCTTGAATTTGGCTTTAGTCTTAAAAAGGCTTTAAACATTCATACATTCATTTTTAATGTAACTAATTATTTATAATATATATTTTAAATTAATTAAATATATTTATTTTTTATTAATTAATTAGAGTAAGGATTATTTTGTGGTTAAATGGACATTTTGCCAAACTATTCCTTTTAAGCTACACTATATATCCAGATGTTTGTGGACACCCCTTCTAATAAAATGCATTCAGCTATTTTAAGTGCAAATGCGTGCACACACACACACACACAGCCTGTCTAGTCCCTGTAGAGGAGTACAGCCAATAGAATAGGACTCTCTGCAGCAGACAAACAAACATGACCCTATTGGCACCATGCTGCCTAATAATGCCAGGCGTGGCCTAGAGGGGTATAAAGCCCCCCAGCATTGAGCAGTGGAAGAACGGTGTTCTCTGGAATGATGGATGGTAGAGCTCCATCCAACACTTTTGGGATGAGTTGGGGTGGTGATCATCATGCAACATCCTGAGCTCACTAACAATACTCTTGTTGCTGAATTCAATCAAATCCTCATAGCAATGCTCCTCCAAAATCTAGTAGAAACTGTTACTCCAACAAAAGCAGGATCAGCTCTATTTTTTTTTTTCTTTATACCCATAAACAAGCAGGTGTCCCAATACTTTTGTCCAAATAGTGTACCGGTCTATCTTTCAGACATACAGTTTGTTTTTTGGATCGTTCCTTTAAACTGCAGCTTTATTAAGTACTTAATAGTCTCAATGCTTAGCATTCAGTACCTGCTATGGACCTAAGGTGTAAGATCTGTAGTTGTGAGAGTGAGGAATAAGGACCCACATACACACAGGACCCCTGAGAGTTCATGGGCTAATGCACACAGGAAGTTTATTAATACAGTCTGAACAGCAGTCCTAACAGCAGGTGAACAGTGAACCCTGTGTTTGGGCTGGTCTACAGTAGCACCTCTTGCATGGAGCACGTAATGAAGCCTCATAGCGTTAGATGCTTAAATGTGTGCCAGTGCTGCTCCGGCTGCGGCCCGGCGCTTGTTCCATGCTTTGCTGAGCGTCTTGAACTCCATCTGCAGAGAAATACGTGATTTAATGACACATACAACATGCTAGGAACCCCTACGGTTTGTACCTGAGCCTTAAACCTTTGAACCTGCCTCACTCAGTAATTAGATCAGGTGGGGTTGATTAGGGTTGGAGCTAAAGCCTGCAGGAAGGTAGCTCACCAGGAGCAGGGTTGCTAACCACTGTCTTCGACTAAATCAACCATAACCTTGATTATCTGGGTCCGATGGTTCCTGTCGAGGGGTGGAAACAGTCAGGTCTTGAAGGTGATGAAGGTGCTGAAGCAGGTGAAATGGACAAGCGTAAGAATCTGAGGCACTTTAACAAGAACCAGACTGTGATGTTCTAGATTGGGTCAGAACATCTCCAGAACATCAGACAGGTCTTGTGGAGTGTTCCCTCCTGATCTGCAGTGGTCAGTACCTACCAAAAGTGCTCCAAGGTAAGACAACCAGAGAACCATGAACCCGGGTCATTGGCACCCAAGGATCACTGATGCTCATGGAGGCCCGTGCTGCTCTCAGCTCGTCAACAAATGCATGTGTACAGCTGTCCATGAGGGGGCGCTCAAAGCGTGATTGTATTTACAACAGTGGAGTAAAAGTGATGTATACTCCACACCTGTAGGGGGAGCCCAGAAGCACTAAATGAGTGTCTTCTGCTTTAGCTTATTCTCCACCCACCTCAGCGATCGCCACCTTGCGTTCCCAAGCCCTGACGCTCTCTTCCAGCTTGGTGTGCGTGGCCTTGACCTTGACGTAGCTGAGCACATCTGGCACGCGGAACTCGGCCAGCTGCGCTCTCAGTTTCCTGTTCCTGGCCTCGGCTTTAGCTCGCTCCTGCACACAGAGAGCGAGAGAGACTTTTAACACCGAGAACTTTTACTGTAGAAAGACTGAAATAATCTCAGACTCAGCTGACTTTGATACACTATGTGTCCGAATATTTGTGGACACCCCTTCAAATGAATGCACTTAGCTTTTTTAAATTGCAGATGTGGAAATGCACACACACTAGAGAAGTACTGCCAATAGAATAGGACCCTCTGGAGCAGATAAACATGATGAACCTATCGGCACCATGCTGCCTAATGCCAGGCGTGGGCTAGAGGGGTATAAATAATGCCCCCCCAGCACTGAGGAGCTGTGGAGCAGTGGAGGAGCTGTATGGTGCTCCATTCAATCCTTTGGGATGAGGTTGGGTGGTGATCATCATCCAACATCCTGACCTCGCTAACACTCTTTCTGCTGAATGCAATCAAATCCTCACAGCAATGCTCCTGCTCCAAAATCTAGTAGAAAGTCTTCTTCTCTGGACAGTAGAGACAGTTAGTCCAACAAAAGCTGGACCAGCTCTTTTTAATTCCCCTAGATTTCAGAAGAGGTAATGAATGAGCAGGCGTCCCAATACTTTTGTGCACATAGCGTATCTGTAGCTTTACTGAATTGATCATGGCTTTGGCCAAGAGGGGTCTATCCCAGGCAAAAGGCTTTGATGATGAATGAAAAGAAAGCATACTGACCTTCTCAGTCTGCTGAGTTTCCTTCTCGATCTTCTTGAGCATGTCTTCACGTGAGACAATGTCACTGCTCAGCGCCTCTGACTGAAGAGTCAAGATCTGAAGCTCCTTCTACAAGAGAGAGAAAGAAGCGTAGAGGTGTATCAAACCGGCCCACTCTGATTTGACTGAACGGTGTGAGACTTAACAGCAGCTTCAGGATCTGATGCTGATGCTCCACTGACTGGAACAGGGGGAGAACGGCATCTCCGTCATTCCCACTCTGGGCCGAAACACTGCTGCTACTGCACTACGGAGCTTTGGTGGTGGAGCTGCCCAAGATCCCTTAACAACAGAACCACCTTATAGGACTTAAGAGATCTGCTGAACGTTAGCCTTGGTGCAAGATCCCTTCAGACACCTTCTAGTCTCGATGGGTCAGAGCTGCTCTGGTGGCTCGAGGGGGACCTACCGAGGGGGGTGGTTTTAATGTTATGGCTGATCGGTGTCTATAAACATATTTTAAAAATATTTGAAATATAAATAAAAGTAGATTTAAGGTGTCCCAGTTGTGTAGTTGATGAGTTGACTGGAACAGGGAGAACTAACAGGGCGCCTCCGTCATTCCCACTCTGGGCCGGAACGCTGCTGCTGCTACTGCACTATGGTTAGAGCTTTGGTGGTGGAGCTGCAGGAGGAGAACCTCTCTCCAGAACTGCTGCTGTGTAACGCTGCAGAACCCATAGATTCATATTAGTGTAAAATCCTGTAGTGTTACTCTACCACCTCAGCCCACATGCTGCTCTACCTATGGCAAGTAAAGAGCTGCTTATCTGCTCAGTAAATCACTGATATTAGAATAAACACTAAAGTGGTGGAGCTTCTCCATCACTGTGTTCATCATTAGAACATCTCCAAAGTTCTCCTCTCTCATGGAGTCTAGTATTATTTAGAGTTCTCCTCAGATCAACACCTGGTTTGGTGGTAAATCAGGGCTTAATGATGGTAAATCAGGTGAGCTGCTGCTGCTGCTGCTGCTGCTGCTGCTGATGGAGTTGAACACATCCTCCACGCTGTGCTGGCTGGACTGGGGGGCATCCAGGAGAAACCTGGAGGAACCGAGCTCTGTTCTTCAGACTAGCTCACCGACAAGATCTCACTACTTTCTTTCTTCAGAATGAGAAGCTCTTGTTTCTCCTTTTTACTGGATTCATGTTCAGCTGCTTTATCTGTTCTGATGAGATCTGGAGCTTCTACAGTAAAACTCTCTCACTGCTGAGAGACGGCATTAGATACAGTATTTAGCTGTGTTCTAGATGATAGTTTATCATCTAATGTTCTAGATGGATGATCAGTACCTTGTAATGGTTGCAGACCTGCAGCGTGTTTCCATCCTGCAGTTTGAGGCGCAGCAGGTCCTGGTTGAGTTTGTCGATTTGCTCCAAATACTGCCTGTTCTTGGTCTTCAGCTGCTGGAAGTCCACCTTGTGAAGAGCCTCCCCCATCTCCTCCTTGTGCCTCAGCTGCAGCTGCAGCTTGTGCTTCTGTGTGCGGAGCACCATGTTCTTCAGACGCAGCCTCTGTATCAGAGTCTCCTGCAAAGGCAGTTCATGAATGATTATTTCAGATGGTACGTTATATGTCCAAATATTTGTGGACACTCATTCTAATTAACGCAATCATCTACTTTAAGTTGCACCTGTTGCTGACACAGATGTGCAAATGCACACACACAGCTTGTCTAGTCCCTGTAGAGAAGTACTGCCAATGGAATAGGACTCTCTGGAACCTATTGGCTCTATGCTGCCTAATGCCAGGCGTGGGCTAGAGGGGTATAAAGCCCCCCAGCATTGAGGAGCTGTGGAGCAGTGGAGGAGCTGTGTTCTCTGGAATGATGGATGGTGGAGCTCCATCCAGTACTTTTGGGACTCTCTTTTACACACTCTATTACAAACATGGCACTTGGACCAAGTGTATAGGTCCATTTGAAAGCTTAAAGGCTTCGTCGGAATTGTGAAAATACATACAGCGATCAGCCATAACATTAATACCACCTGCCTAATATTGTTTTGGTCCCCTTGTTTCGCCACGACAGATCTGACCATTTGGAGCATGGACTCCACAAGACCTCTGAATGTGTCCTGCTCTGGTATCTGGCACCAAGACTAACGTCAGCTGCAGATTATTTAAGTCCTGGAAGTTGTGAGGTGAGGTAAGGTCTCCATGAGCATCAGTGAGCCTTGGGCACCCATGACCAAGGGTTCACCAGTTCACTGGTTGGTCTTTCTCTGTTTAATTTTGGTATACCGGTAACACCCCACAAGACTGGCCTGATGATTTGGAGAAGTTCTGACCCAGAGTTTGGTTCTTGTCAAGTGTCTTTTTTCACTCCACCTGTCAGTGGTGTTAATGTTTTGGCTGATTGGTGTCCTTTAAATGAAAGTCAGTTGTTCTTATTTGGTCTCCAGGATCAAATATCATTCCTTCCAGACGTCCTTCCAGACGTCCGTCTAGACATCTCCCTTTTTTATATATCAGGATACACGCCTTCCGTCTTACCTTGGCTTTCACTCTGTTCCTAATGTAACGTGTGACCTTCTCTGCATCCATCCTCACACCCTGCTTCTTCAGAGTTTTAGCCACATCTCGGTCAAACTCGTAACTCGCCTTCCTAACCTCCACCAGCCGGATATCGGCCTCCTCAATAGTGGCCTAAACAGAATCGAAAGGGCCAGAAGTTATTACTCCTGCAGTTATCACCTCTGGGGCTGGGAACAAACAGGGCTGCTAATGATTAGTAATTAGCTGAATTAAGTGCGTAGGAAGGAAAACCCAAAACTGTGCTGAGAGACAGAGCTTCAGGTTCATAAGTCACATACCACACCACTACATCCTGGTTCTAACAGAGCCTAATGGAATGGCACTGGGACACCTGCTTGTTCATAGCTTCTTCTGAAATCAAGGGTGTTAAAGGGAGCTGATCCTGCTTCTGTTGAAGTAACTGTCTCTACTGTCCAGAGAAGAAGACTTTCTACTAGATTTTGGAGGAGGAGCAGTGTTGGATGATGAACACCACCCCAAATCATCATCCCAGAAGTACTGGATGGAGCTCCAGCATCCATCACTCCAGAGAACACAGTTCCTCCACTGCTCCACAGCTCAATGCTGGGGGGCTTTATACCCCTCTATAAGCCCACGCCTGGCATTATTAGGCAACATGAAACCAATAGGGTCATGTTTGTTTATCTGCTGCAGAGAGTCCTATTCTATTGACCGTACTTCTCTACAGGGACTAGACAAGCTGTGTGTGTTTATGTGCATTTGCACATCTGTGTCAGCAATGGGTGCAACCTAAAGTAGCTGAATGCGTTCATTACTTATTCGGTACTTCAACAAAAGCCGGAAATGCACTTTTTTAACACCCCTGATTTCTGAAGAAAGAAAGAATTAGAAGGTGTCCCAATACTTTTGTCCAAATCGTATAACTGATCTATCCCAGCACCCAAATCTGTGTGTTTCTGACTTCTAACATCTGAATAACGTCACGTAGCGTTCAGATATTGTAGGATTATAAGGACTGCATTTGTTTACTTTATTTGTCCCAATGGTATAAGCAGGATTTCTTAGGCCTAAAGGTAAGAGATGGTCCTAAAGCACAGATCCCACTTTGAGCTTAAAAGAACAGGTGAAGATAACCTTGTAATTGTCCAACACTCTTTCTGAGCTTTCTCTGAGCTTCTCCAAGTTGTCCCTCATCTCCTCCATCTCCCTCTCAGCAATGCCACACTTCTGCTCCAGCGTCAGCACCTGCGATCGTTCCTGAGACGGCCGCCGTGCTTTAGAGTCCCTCCTGCGCCCGGAATACGGCTTAAAAAAAAAAAAAAGGATCATGGCATAAAGGAGCTTCCTGAAAGCTTGGGAGCGTTACGGTCATCTGCTGGAAGACATAAGAGACTCATAAGACATATTCACTCACCCCCATCTCCATCGATGGAACAGAGCCCGAAGACTCCGACACAGCCTGAGGACCCAGGGCACGGGGGTCCAGGCGACTGACGTAGCTCTCCAGCATCTCAGTCTCGGTCCGCAGCGCTGCATTGGAACGCCTGCATGAAAGAAACTCACATCAGCTACAGGTGAGTAGCTCAGTGAAGACACACGGGACCTACGGGACCTTTTTTGTCGTGCAGATCTTCAGTCTTGAAGGAGAACTGATCATCTACCATGCTTGAGAGAGCCAGGAGAACACTATTAGGGTTAACGGTCGTTTTCGGCATCGTATTGCCATCTCTGAAGCCCTGTTTGTCAGCCGTCTGTGATGCTACACTACATGTCCAAATGTTTGTGGACACCCCTTCTAATGAATGGCACAGAGGTGCAAATGCACACACAGCTTGTCTGGCCCCTGTAGAGAAGAAGTACTGCCAATACAATAGGACTCTCTGGAGCAGATAAACAAACATCCACCTATAGCCACAATGCTGCTGAATAATGCCAGGCGTGGGCTAGAGAGGCGGCGTGAAGCCCCCTAGGCTTGAGCTACACAATATGTCCAAATGTTTGTGGACACCACTTCTAACAAATGCTACATTCAGCTAGTTTAAGCTGCACCCATTGCTGACACAGATGTGCAAATGCACACACAGCTTGTCTAGTCCCTGTAGAGAAGAGGTACTGCCAATAGAATAGGACCCTCTGGAGCAGATCCACACCATGACCCTATTGGCTCCATGCTGCCTAATAATGCCAGGTGTGGGCTTATAGAGGGGTGTATATAAAGCCCCCCAGCAATGAGGAGCTGTGTTCTCTGGAATAATGGATGGTGGAGCTCCATCCAACACTTATTGGATGAGGTCAGGTGGTGATCATCATCATCATCCAACTTCCTGACCTCACTAGCTAACACTCTTGTTGCTGAATGCAATCAAATCCTCCCAGCAATCTACTAGAAAGCCTCCTTCTTCTCTGAACAGTAGAGATTATTACTCCAATAGAAGCAGGATCAGCTCCTTGGGGTATTGATTTCCCAGCCTTTCCAGCCTTTCCAGGGAAGAAGGCTTTCTACTAGATTTTGGAAGAGCGTTGCTGTGAGGATTTGATTGCATTCAACGACAGGAGTGTTAGCTAGTGAGGTCAGGAAGGTGGGTGATCACCATCATCATCATCATCATCATCATTCCAGAGAGTCCTATTCTATTGGCAGTACTTCTCTACAGGCTGACATTAATTTTTTATTATTCACTAAGGGGTGTCCACAAACTTTTGGACACCCAGCTAGCTAGCTAACGCTGCTGTAGGCACTCAACCGATGAATACAGGCTCGTTTTAAGAGGGGCATGATTTCCTTTAAACCCTCGTGGACTAAATTAGCTCTAGCTATTTCTAAATAATCGTTTTCTTACCTCAAGTCTTCCAGCAGTTCACTAATTTGTATTTTATCTGCTTCTGTAACGCTGTCCTTCTCCATGGCCTCCATGGTTGCTAAGGTAAACACTGTCGTCGTCAGGGACGGAAGAGGAGCTTTGAGTACTGCAATTTTACTTAAATACCGACTAAAGTAGACGAAAAAGTAAAGAATTAAAAACGAATTAAAATGAATTAGAGTCCGACGTGTCTAAAAATAGCGTTAAACTTAAACTAGTTGGTTTAACAGACCTTTTATTTCAAACGTTACCCTCACAATCGGGCTGTGTTCCGATTAGCATATTTAGCTAGCTAGCTAGTGCTGTGTGTACTGGGAAACTAGCTAGCATACGTTAACTAGCCAGCTAGTAATGCTCTCGGTTAAGCGGTGTTTAGTACAATTACATTACTATTATTATTATTGTTATTATTATTATGATTAATAATAATAATAATAAATTAAATATATAAATAAATTAAATTAGAAATAATTAATTAATTGATTGTTTTTCTTCCTAAGTAATAGAGTGTGATGTAGTGTGTCATGGAAAAAAAATATTTCCTTGATTTAACAATCCATTCTCTCAATTTATTAAATAAAACACTTAAATTAAACTGAGGGAACAATTATTATTTAATTATTAATATCATTAATATCACAGTATATAAACATTGTTAAAAATATGTCAAAACTATTCCGCTCCATTCATCCCATATACGAGTGACCCTAAACGTAGGGAGTAAAGCAGGTAAGGCAGTAGGTTGAAGGGAGTAGGGCGCAGGCTTCAGAATGGAACGCGCCCTAAAAATACTAAGATGGGCGGCAGCATTCCGCACGGACATGCGCAGTACGGTCTTTTGAGACTATTTCCTAGTACACAAACGCTAGTCTTCTTCCAGGTTACTGTACTGCGATCTGTGTCCCTGCGGAGCGGAGCGGAACCCGGGCAGGGGGACCTTCTCCACTAATTAAGCCGAAACGACCGCGCGCAGGGGGTTCTGCATGGGACTGCAACGGGCTTGCACGACTCCCAGCCCCCCGGACCGTGCTAGAGACAGAGAACAGGCCAGCTAGCAGCATCGGTCTGCACTGCTCCTCCACCACCTCCTCCTCCACCTCTCTCTCTCTCTGTCTGTCTATATCTCTCTCTCTCTCTCTCTCTCTCTCTCTCTCTCTCTCTCTCTCTCTCTCTCTCTCTCTCTCTCTCCAGCCGGCTGGACCGAAGCGAAGGGCTTATCGCTAGCTTCACCCCTTCGGCACTTTTGCTGTGTGTGTGTGTTTTTTTGGGGGGGGGGTGCTGGTGGGATTTCTGGCTGGACCTTCGCAGTTAGGCTCTGGGATTTGGAGCTGATTGGGGGTGGGGGGGTTTAATCCTGAAGTGTTTTGACCAGAGACCCCCCCTCCGCCTGCCTGCTGTTTTTTTTATTTAGTTTAAATCAGGTTGTTTTTTAATTGTAATAATTAATTAGTTTTAAGAGGCTCCTCTCTCCCTGCACCCTAAACCCCTACCCCCCTACCCCCCTCCCTGCCTCCCTGCCTCCCCCCCGCGCGCGCCTCTTGCTCGGCTCCACGGCTCTAGTAGCCCCGCGCGCTGTACCGTTAGCTCCTCTCCCGGAGCCCCGCCATGCCCGGCCCAGTGGCCGGCAGTAAAGCCCGAGTGTACGCCGATGTGAACACCCTGAAGAGCCGGGAGTACTGGGACTATGAGGCTCATGTGCCCAGCTGGAGGTGAGAGACCGTCCAAAAAAAACATTCCCGCGTAAAATCTGTCGTGTTTTATTTATTCATGCCTCTGAGCTCCGCCCCCAAAACCTGCTGCTGCTGCATAACAGCCCTGTTTAACCTCCTGAAGGGGGGTTATCTGTCTGTCTGACTATCTACCTACCTGTCTGTCTGTCTGTGTGTCTGTGTGTCTCACTGTACCTGTATACACACCGATCAGTCATATCATTAGCACCCCTGGCAGAAGAATAGGGGGGGGTGGTGGTGGTGGGGGGTTGGGGGGGGGGGGTTGATGTGCACCCCGGGCTCACTGATGCCCATGGAGGTCCCACCTCACCTCCCAACTTCCAGGACCGGTGTATGTGTCTATTTACAGTGTATATGTAAATGAGCTCTATTCTGATTTGCAGGCTGAAATGCTCCTTAGTGCATATAGTCGAAGGCTAACATTGGTTCTAGGCCCCTGATCCCATCCCTCTACCCCCCGTCTCTCAGCAGTGAGAGAGTTCTACTGTAGAAGCTCCAGATCTCATCAGAGCAGATAAAGCAGCTGAACATGAATCCAGTAAAAAGGAGAAACAAGAGCTTCTCATTCTGAAGAAAGAAAGTAGTGAGATCTTGTCGGTGAGCTAGTCTGAAGAACAGAGCTCGGTTCCTCCAGGGTTCTCCTGGACGCCCCCCAGTCCAGCCAGCACAGCGTGGAGGATGTGTTCAATCAACTCCATCATCATCAGCAGCAGCAGCAGCTCACCTGATTTACCATCATTAAGCCCTGATTTACCACCAAACCAGGTGTTGATCTGAGGAGAACTCTAAATAATACTAGACTCCATGAGAGAGGAGAACTTTGGAGATGTTCTAATGATGAACACAGTGATGGAGAACCTCCACCACCACTTTACTGTTTATGCTAATAAACACAGATAAACACTTACTGCCAAAAGGTGCCTAAAACTTTTTAGAATCATGAGACCTTCTCTGAAGACCTGAGGTGGTCCTGAGGTGGTCCTGAGGTGGTCCTGAGGTGGTCCTGAGGTGTCTCCGCTGTTTGCCACGCGTGTGTGCTTATGCAGTGATTCCATACTTTTGAATGGTGATGCAGTCTTCTCCCCTGCACAGTGTATTAGCATGCACTCCTCCTCCATCACTTGGACAGGTTCCGTTCATGCTGTTGTCGGTCTGCACAGACGTCCAGGGTGAGTGACGGACAGACGACCTCAGCAGTAGGCTTTGGTATGTGGGTGTGGACGCTTATGAGGGCTTTTTGCATTTTGATCGTTGCTGTTTTGCGTGGCGAGAGTGTGAGCGCTGCATGTTTCACTTTCTACAGCAGACGAGATAGCGCGATTCATCAGTGTGTGATGAAGTGATGAAGCTGAAGGAGGAAGTGTGGTGGAGGGAGGGATAGAGGGATGGATGGATAGGGGTGCAGAGCTGTTGCATGTGTAACGCCCACAAAGCTTCATTCTGGAACCCCTTCAAAGCACAATTTGGCATAAAGTCATACGCTATAGGGACAAAAGTACTGGGACACCATTTTCAGTTTCTTTACCTGATCTGAAAAGGCTGTGTCAAAATTCCACCAATAGAAACAGTCTAAAATGTAATGTAACAAAATTTTCATTTGTTTACATTGAGAATTTTTCTTGTTTCTTTGAGGTTTTGCTCAGACAGCGACGATATATCAGTCTTAAAGGCTTTAAATGTTAGCAAAGCTTCATTCTGGAGCCCCTTAGTGGAACAGTTTCTAATGGACAAAAGTATTGGGACACCCTTTTTCTTTTCTTTAAATGATCGGTAAAGGCCATGTCAAAATGTATCACTCATAAAGTCACAGTGGCATAAACATCCTTTTAATGAGTATGCTTATTACAGGTGTCCCGATCGATCCAGGCATATTTTAATGGATCGGGTATCGGCTATTTTAATCCATGGCGTTCAGAGCGATATCTGGTGTCCTCGAGGCACCACTACTGGTTTGACAAACCTTTACTGGAGTTTTATGGCGAATCACAACAACAAAATATGTCCAACTTTTTGTGTCCCAGGTTAGCATTGTTAGCATCGTTAGAGATGCTGATGCTGGTAGAGGATCTTATCCAGAGCGACTTGCAAGGTTACGTATTACAGAGTTAGGCCAATGCAGTGTTAGGAGTCTTGCCCAAGGACTCTGTGCTGGTGGTTTTATCTGTTGCACCACACCAACCACATCGTGCAGTGATCTGGGTCGGTGAGGCTCTCCCCAATATCCGACATCCCAGTTCAAATGGAACTCCGCATTAAACCAGCACTGAGGAGCCCATTCAGGATCAAGTGGAGGCTAATGCTAATGCTAATGCTAATACACATGCACACTACAGAAACCTCAATTCACCCACTATACACCAGTTATTACACACCAGTAGACCAACAACCACAGATACCAGTTCAGAGTGTGTACCACTACACACACACACACACACACACACACACACACACACACACACAGAGGAAGTGATTAGACTGCAGTGTTGTAAAGGAGCTGGGAGCTGATTGGTCAGGGAGGAGATCAGACTGGATTAGAAGATATTAAACAATATAAAACATCATTTTAAGAAAAGTCTCGACTGAACTAAATCAATCAGAAAGTCTGATTATAGAAACTGAGACTGAAAATAAAGGATTTTACTGAACCCGTTAATCAGCAGCTCGTCTGATCTAAACTGTGGAGCTGGATTATTATTCATACACACACAGATCAGATCAGATCAGATTGGGTCGGTATCGGCTGATACTGAAAATTAAGAGACTTTGATTGGATCGGGAGGCAAAATACCCTGATCAGGGCATCCATAGTAAGTATGCCTTGTTTTAGTTCATGAATATAAAACACAGGATGTAGCATATGGCTCCTTTAATGTCTAAAAATAACAGCTGTGTGTAAATTAACCACCCTGGAGAAACCCAAGAGTGATTTCGGCAATTAATTGTTGTAAATTGTTTGTATCTAGTGGGTAAAATGAATCGCAATGTAGTTGGACCAGCACTGAGGAGCCCATTCAGGATGGAGTGGGGCTGGAGTATTATTTATACACACACAGATCAGATCAGATTGGGTCGGTATCGGCTGATACTGAGAATTAAGAGTCTCTGATTGGATCGGGAGGCAAAATACCCTGATCGGGGGCATCCGTAGTAATGATGCCTTGTTTTAGTTCCTAAACCCACACATAGGTATAAAACACAGGATGTAGCATATGGCTCCTTTAATGTCTAAAAATAACAGCTGTGTATAAATTAACCAGCCTGGAGAAACCCGAGAGTGATTTCGGCGATTAATTGTTGTAAATTGTTTGTATCTAGTGGGTAAAATGAATCGCAGTGTGGTTGGACAGGCCCGGGTGGGTCATTTGGATGCAGCAGACTGACAGCATGGTGGCTCTGACCTCCGTTATTATGGTCAGGCGGTCCAACAGGCAGCGTGTGGACTGGCACTTAAAATGCTGTGTTTGGTGGCGTGTGTCGGCGGAAGTGTCGCACCCTCGCTGGCGGAGAGTCTGAAAGACGGGTTCCGCCCCTTTGCAGATGGACGGATGGGTTTTGTAGTGCTTTGTAGGTGCTTCTCGTGTGTGTGTGTGTGTGTGTGTGTGTGAGGGGTTAAAGCCTTTAAGAACAGCTCATTAAAATCAGCAGTTTTGCCACTTCTGCTGCTGCTGTTAATCTTGTTGTCGTCCTCGTTGTTGCTCCTTGTCCTCATTGTTCCTGTGGTTCTTGCTTCTCTCTCTCTCTTGCAGCAACCAGGAGGATTACCAGCTGGTGCGAAAGCTCGGCCGGGGGAAATACAGTGAGGTGTTTGAGGCGATTAACATCAACAACAACGAGAAAGTGGTGGTGAAGATCCTGAAGGTGAGGACCCTTCTTACCGTGTCATTTTGGAGCATTTCTATTGGTCGGGAGCAAGAGCATTACTGAGGTCAGGATGATGAATGATCTCCACCCCTTCCTCAACTCATCCCATAAGTGTTGGATGGAGCTCAACCATCCATCAGAGAGCACAGTTCCTCCACTGCTCCACAGCTCAATGCTGGGGGGCTTTATATCCCTCTAGCCCACACCTGGCATTATTAGGCAGCATGGAGCCAATAGGGTCATCTATGTTTATCTCTCTGTCCTATTCTATTGGCAGTACATTGGCTGTACTTCTCTACACGGAGTAGATGAGCTGCATATGTGTGAATTACCACATCTGTGTCATTAGAAGGGCTGTCCACAAACTTTTGGACATACATTGTCAGAATTTCGTGATGAATGGACCAATAGAAATGCTCCAAAACGAAGTTGAGGTTTTTCTGCGCCTGTAAAGCTGCCGTTTTGGAGATGAAGGATGGATTAGTGAGGTCATTGGTTGGGGCAGGTGTCCTGGGAGCAGGGGAAGCACTGAAATGTGCTGGACAGTAGCCTTCCAGGACCAGGGTTGGAGACGACTGCCTTACAACGTGCTAAAGACGTTTAATTATCAATAAAGTCACATAATTAAAGATCAGTCTGCATTATTTCGGCCATGTGTTTAGTCTAGTAATATGATATTTTGGAATTATCAGCTTTTCTCAGACCAATATTAATAACTTGCATTGGATAGAAATTCCAAAAATATTGTACAGCAGTATTTGCAGTTGTATTTATCGAATTTCAGAAGAGCGGAATATTTAGGAGCAGGATGTTCGGGAACCTCTTATTTACCTGTTCTCAGGTATGGCAGCCTGTGGGAAGGACATTACACAGGGCTTGATGCTGTGTGCTTGTCTCCACTCTGCTGTAGCCCGTCAAGAAGAAGAAGATCAAGCGAGAAATAAAGATTTTGGAGAACCTGCGAGGGGGGACCAATATCATCCGGCTGGTGGACACTGTGAAGGACCCAGTGGTATGTTTTTATTGTCCTGTCCAGTCCCATTCCCCTCTCTCTCTCTTTCATTGGCCACTACTGCCACTACTAGACCTTCTGAACCATACATTTATGATTGTGTTATTAATCATAATGCAGAAACTACTAGTATTTATATGGTAAACATTTTCTATTGCATATTTTGTGGAATCCCACAGTGTTCAGTTTTAGGGTCTATGAAATTGATGATAATTAGAAGAGTACTGCAGTTATGATGGTGAAAAACTGAAGTGTGGGCCTATGTACAGGGTTTAAGGAGTATTATTTATTATTATTATTTTTTTTTAAATGAGGATGAGCTTCTCTTCGGGGGGAACAAAAACACCTTTAGAGTGGCTGAGGTTGGGATTTTGAGACTGAGTCTAAACAGTTTTAGCGTCACGTTTCTGTACAGTGAGAATTCAGATTAAAAATGACCGCTGTAAGGACCCATACCATCAAAAGTTTGGGAACACATGATGCTTTTTTTTTTTTCTTTTTTTTTATATATATATAAACACTTGAGCCTGTGCCTCTTCTTTCACAAAAACTGCAAAATATCGGCTAAATATGATCAGAGGTTTTCAATGAGAATTAAGCCAAAGCTCAGAGCTTGTGTCATGTCAGCACTCACCAGTCTTTATATGAAAAATGTACTTTAGGACATGGAAACTGACTTAAAGTGAAGTTTTAGTCTTAAGAAATAAAACAAATAATAAAATGACAGGATATTGTTATTGTTATTATTGTTATTGTTATAATCTTTAAATAATGATAATAATAATAGGTAATTATAACCAAAATAAAAGTCAATAATATCAATGGACTAACAAACCCGGTCAATAAAAGTCACTAATACAATAAACTAACAAACTGCCTCAAAACAAGTCAATAATACAGACAAACTAACAGACTGTCAAAATAAAAGTCACAAATACCAGCAAACTAACAAACTGTGTCAATAGTTTGTTGGTATTCGTGACTTTTATTTTGACACAGCCTCTTGGTTGGTTGGTATTAGTGATATATTCTGACATGGTCTGTTAGTTTGTTGGTATTATTGACCTATTTTGACACAGTTTGTTAGTTTGTAGGTATTAACAGACCATGTCAGAATATATCACTAATACCAACCAATCAAGAGGCTGTGTCAAAATAAGTCACTAATATTAACCAACTAAAAAACTGCATCAAATTAAAAGTCACTAATACCCATGGATTAACAGACCATGTCAAAATAAGTCACTAATACCAACAAACTAACACACAATGTCAAAATTAAAGATCAAGCAGTAACACAAAATACTTTCAAACTGAAGCTAAAATGACTTTCTCGCAGCCACTGATCTGAAAAACGATCCAGTCCATGACTCAAAAACCATGATCCGATCCTTCACAGGTACAACATGGTGCTCCAGACGTTTTCACTACACTCTGACTCTCAGTAAAAAGATTCAAAGTGTTACTATAATGCAGGCGTGTGTAACGGATAGTGTATGAAGACCATGTGACTTTAAAAGCGAATAAACTGCAAAGGAAAACGGTATAATTACAGTTTCCTAATGTAAAGAACAGTACAGAAGAATATAAAAACTCATTCTGAATGGTCATGAAACCAAAAATATCCAGGTGGCAGCTGTCCTGTGGTTAGAAAATGACCACTAGTTAAATGAGCAGTAGTTGCAGACTTCTAATAAATGCTGTATTTGAGTTTATGTGCTGTTGTGGTGGAGCGGTCGTCTGAAATAGTCATAAAAGCGTGAAAATTGTGTAGAAACCTCATTAAAATCTACTCTTGGTAACAGGCGGGACACTTTGATGGGTGAACCTGAAGCTGAGTGCTGAAACTCAACAGTCTGAAGCTGCTTAATGCTAACAACACTTTTAAAGGCCTTTTTTTTAGCTTTTTTTTTTTTTTACTATACGCTAAAAATCTAGCATTATTCAGAGCATTTCAGAAGAATTCCAGATGTTCTGACCCATTTGGTGGGCAGTTGGTGTTTCCACTTTTTGCTGATGCTGCAGAGAGTGCATTTACAGATGATCCCAGTCTCTGCTGAATCAATATAAAGCTACATTGGTCATGTGTTCATTGATTGGTTGGGAAATGATGCTTATGCAGGAGGGTGATTATAATAATCACATCATTCTTTTTTTCAGTTTTCTGTTAATGATGACTTAATATGTAATTAATGATGTTTTTTTCCCTTTTTTTCCCTCTCTTTTTCTCTCGCCTTGATCTGCCTGCAGTCTCGAACGCCCGCGCTTGTCTTTGAGTGCATCAATAATACTGATTTTAAGGTACAATCACAGTTTCAGTCCTCTCATATTATTGATATGATCACAGCAGAACTCAGTGACTGTACACCGTGGCTCTGGTGCTGGGTTATATGCTGTATCTAGATCTGTATACAAGTATTGGTGTCACACATTGATTTGTTTTAGTTTAGGCCGTATTGACGTCCAGCTGCAATGTATGTCAGTCAGATGCTGGGAGCTTCAGATTGTTTAGAAAGAGTGCTTCACCATGCAGAGGTTTTAGACCCCCAATCACTCCATCATTACAAAAATCATCTCAGCAGTGAGAGGGTTTTACTGTAGAAGCTCCAGATCTCATCAGATCAGATAAAGCAGCTGAACATGAATCCAGTAAAAAGGAGAAACAAGAGCTTCTCATTCTGAAGAAAGAAAGTAATGAGATCTGGTCGGTGAGCTAGTCTGAAGAACAGAGCTCGGTTCCTCCAGGGTTCTCCTGGACGCCCCCCAGTCCAGCCAGCACAGCGTGGAGGATGTGTTCACCTCCATCAGCAGCAGCAGCATTAAGCCCTGATTTACCACCAAACCAGGTGTTGATCTGAGGAGAACTCTAAATAATACTAGACTCCATGAGAGAGGAGAACTCTGGAGATGTTCTAATGATGAACACAGTGATGGAGAACCACCTCCACCACTTTAGTGTTTATTCTAATATCAGAGTTTTACTGAGCAGATAAGGAAATGTATATATACTGATATTGGATGATTAGTCCGGCCACTCCAACTCATCCCAGAGGTACTGGAGGGAGCTCCATCTTCAGTGCTCGATGCTGGCAGACGTTATACCCCTCTAGCCCACGCCTGACATTCGGGCAAGGTGACCTTAGGCTCATACATACTAATACAAGCAATAGCACCTGAACGCTGGGGTCAGTAATGGGTCCATCTTGGAATAAATAGTGTCTACATACTTTTGGACATGTTGTGTAGTAGTAGCTGCATTATTTAGAAAATCAAATAATCATCAAGGTCCTACCGAAGTACAATATGTCCAAATATTTGTGGACTAATGAATGCATTCAGTGCACCCATTGCTGACACAGATGTGCAAATGCACACACACGGCTTATCAAGTGCCTGTAGAGAAGTACTGCAAATAGCCAATTACTGACCGAATAAGATTTGATATATATATATATTTATTATTATTATTATTATTATTATTATTATTAATTAATACTGCTATATTATTAATATAATTAATAATATCAAACTCTAAAAGCTGTTTATCTGGGCAGTAAGTGTTTAATCTCCTCAGTAAAACACTAAAAATAGCATAAACACTAATTACACAGTTGTGTTCATTAGAACATCTCCAAAGTTCTCCTCATGGGACATTACTAATGCAGACTCAAATGTCCTTTAATATATTTAGGAAAAAAAACATAATATTTAATATTTAATTTGATCGAAACTGCACAGCGACAATAGCGTTCCATTCAGGAACTTCTGAGATGATGGATGCTCGAGCCACTGACACAGCCACTGACTTTAAAAAGAGTGCTGCTGATGTGTAATTTACAGATGCAGTAGTGTAGCATTGTTGTTGGCGGTGGTGATGATGGTAATGGTGGTGCTGGTGTTGGTGGTGTTGGTGTTATTCGAAAGCCCCTCTGTCACAGGACCAGAAATAGACCAGGCAGTTGCTGAAATTTACAGCTACACAGTGCAGTTGAACAACCTAGCTTCCCCTGGTAAGGAAGAAACCCTGTTTAGTGTTTTGCATGAACACCACAGTTCACTTCAGCCTTCAAGCCTAAAAGATCCTCCCCGGGTGTGTTGTCTGCTAACAGGGAGAGCGTTCACTTCATGTGTGTAATTGCCGATATTTCCTTGATTATTTGCAGGACGCCTACGGTCATATGCTTGTAATTATGTACCAGTCGCTGCCTCAGGCCAGCTCCACACCCTCTAACAGCGGCGGCTTTCTCTTCTCTCTTGTTTTTTTAGGAGCTGTATCAGAAGTTAACAGACTTTGACATTCGCTTTTACATGTATGAACTACTAAAGGTGAGAAACCGGAGCTTTCATGCTCAGCGTAAAGCCGCCACCGCCACTTACACCCGAATTGAGCCCGAAATCACGGGTATTAGGAGCAAATTTGTCCCCCTTTAGCTGGAGTAACAGCCTCTACTCCTCTAGGGAGGCTTTGGGCTAGATATTAGAACATTTGCTGTGAGACTTGAGGCGTTGCATCCAGCCACACGAGCACAAGTACTTATGTTGGATGATTAGTCCAGCCACTCCAACTTATCCCAGAGGTACTGGAGGGAGCACCATCATCACTGCTCGATGCTGGCGGGTTTTATACCCCTCTAGCCATTCGGGCATGGTGACCTTAGGCTCTGGAGTATAATCTCCATAGAAAAGCTTCGACTAATACAAGCAATAGCCCCTGAACGCTGGGGTCAGTAATGGGTCCATCTTGGAGTGAATAGTGTCTACATACTTTTGGACATGTTGTGTAGTAGTAATAGTAGTTGCTTTATTTAAAGAAATAATCATCCAGGTATTTCTGAAGTACATGGTGTCCAAATATTTGTGGACTAATGAATGCATTCAGTGCACCCATTGCTGACAGATGTGCAAATGCACACACACAGCTTGTCTAGTCCCTGTAGAGAAGAAGTACTGCCAATAGATTTATGACATTTTGGAGCAGATAAGCAAACATGAGCCTATTGGCACCATGCTGCCTAATAAGGCCAGGCGTGGGCTAGAGGGGTATAAAGCCCCCCCAGCATTGAGGAGCTGTGGAGCAGTGGAAGACATGTGCTCTCTTGAATGAATGCAATCAAATCCTCACAGCAATGCTCCTCCAAAATCTAGTAGAAAGTGTAAGAGACAGCTACTCCAACAAAAGCACTGCTGTAATATCCTTTAGGATAAACAGTGAGCAAGTGTCCCAATACTTGTGTCCCTATAGTGTATATACCTATAAGTTAATATGCTTGTCTGTGTGTTCCTGTGTCTCAGGCCCTGGACTACTGCCACAGTATGGGGATCATGCACCGTGATGTGAAGCCCCACAACGTCATGATTGACCATCAGTTGAGGAAGGTTGGGCATTTAGCATTTAACACTCATTATGGTATGAGGTGTGTCCACTATCTACATTAAAAAGCCCATTTACAAATTAGTATGTCTTCTGTTGAAGACGTTTATCTGTGTGTTAGTCAGGGAGTTATTCGGGTCAGGTGCTGCTTCAGCCATAAGGTTGTTAGGAATTGATTATAGAAACGCATCATAAAACAACCAAAGCACAAATATTTGTAATTTAAAAATATTTGTAATTTAATCATTGAATTTAATTTAAGAACAGAGGCATTGCAGTATAAACAGCGGTTCAGTTTTCAGCTCTCTGTCAAAGTTAGGTTGTTTACTGAGGGATGATGTTTGCACTCCACCAGGTGGCAGTGTAGAGGCATGCTTTTGGCTTGTGAAACGGATGTGCTATTCATGCAAGTTTTTTTTATTATTATTTTTTTTATTAAATGTGAGAACCTCACCCGTGTGTGTGTGTGTGTGTGTGTGTGTGTGTGTGTGTGTGTGTGTGTGTGTGTGTGTGTGTGTGTGTGTGTGTGAAGCTGAGACTAATAGATTGGGGTTTGGCCGAGTTTTACCATCCTGCACAAGAATATAACGTCAGAGTGGCGTCCCGCTACTTCAAGGGTCCAGAGCTGCTGGTGGATTATCAGGTCAGTTTTGCCCTGATGTGCAGCAAAATGCCTTGTATTAAGTCATTCCTTGTACAAAAGTCTTTTTGTAGTGGTAGAATGATTAATAATAATAATAACAATAATAATAAATAAATGTTGCATTTTTTAAAAATTATTATTATAACTATTAATACTACCATTAATGTACTGCCATTGTTATTTATTTAATTTTATGTTGGGGAAAGAAAGGAACAAAATTATGATGATTATTATTATTATTATTATAGTAGCAGTTGTTGTTTATTTTCGTCTTTTTTCTTTCCCGAAAGTTGTATTAAACTAAATAAATAACAATATCAGTACACTGGAGTTAAAAAAATAAAAATAATGACAGATTATGGATTATTATTATTATTATTATCTTTGTTTTTAGATATTTTATATTGTATCATGACTGTTGTGTATTTACCATTAAAATATTTCTTTTTGTTTTTCATTTAGACTTTTGGATTTTAATACCTGTCTTTCATGTCTTGTGCAGATGTATGACTACAGTTTGGACATGTGGAGTCTGGGCTGTATGCTGGCCAGTATGATCTTTCAGAAGGAGCCCTTCTTTCATGGCCAAGACAACTATGACCAGGTAAGTGACCAGCAGCAGCTGTGGGTGGTGGAGACGGGGCTGAGCATGGCTTTATTTGTGTGTTTTTGCAGAAGTGCACTAAACTACTAAAGCTAAATGTTCTGATCCTACCGTAACGGTTTAGAAAAGGGTAGTGTTGATGCTCATGTTGTCTCTGAGTTTAAATGATAGTGAATATATGAGCAGGAGAAAAGCTGAAGTTTTGTTTCTTGCTCTTCCTGCAGTTGGTAAGGATCGCCAAAGTCCTCGGGACAGACGAGCTCTTTGGCTACCTGCGCAAATACCACATCGAGCTGGACCCACGGTTCAAGGACCTGCTGGGCCAGTGAGTACCAATAGAGGGCGCCTTTGGTGCATTGCCAGTGTTCTTTCTGCCGGGGATCAGTTAGTAAACTTCTGAGTCATAGTAAGGCATAGTATCAGGTTCGAGGGTATAATTATGAGTAACTGTGAACATGAAGTTCAGTCAATTTGGGTTTTTATATTTAGATTTTATTTTTGTGTTTTAATTGTCCTCGAATGCACTTGATTATATAATAGATTTTTACAACAATGGTGCTTTTCAAATATTTTAGTAGCAGTTAGTAGCAGTAGTAATAGCAGTAGCAGCAGCAGTAGTAGTTATATTAGTAATGTTAGTAGTAATAGCAGTAGCAGCAGCAGTAGTAATAGTAGCAGTAGCAGCAGCAGTAGTAATAGTAGCAGTAGCAGCAGCAGTAGTAGTTATATTAGTAATGTTAGTAGTAGTAGTAGTAGTAGTAGTAGCAGTAGTAGTAGCAGTAGTAGCAGTAGTAACAGTAGTAGTAATAGTAGTAGCAGTAGCAGCAGTAGTAGTAATAGTAGTAGTAGCAGCAGCAGTAGTAGTAGTAGTCTAGCACTGGGACTGAGCACTGCTGTCCTGTAGAGTGTGATACTGAGCCCAGTGTGTTCTCTCTCCTCTCTCTCTCTCTCTCTCTCTCTCTCTCTCTTTCTCTGTCTCTTTCTCTGTCTCTTTCTCTGTCTCCTTCTCTGTCTCTCTCTGTCTCTCTCTGTCTCTCTCTCTCTCTCTCTCTCTGTCTCTCCCTGTGTCTGTGTGCTGCAGGCAAACGCGGAAGCGCTGGGAGCAGTTTGTCCAGACGGAGAATCAGCACCTGGTCAGTCCGGAAGCTTTGGACCTGCTCGACAAACTGCTGCGCTATGACCATCAGCAAAGACTGACCGCCACTGAAGCCATGGAGCACCCCTACTTCTGTGAGTGGACATGCACTGCGTTTGCTTTGCTCGTTCACATAAAAGCTCTTGTAATACCTGTGGAATGATGGCGTTATTGTTCCGGATCATTATGGTATTGGATCTGACCCCTTAGTGCTGTGTTTTCTCTTTAGACCCTGTGTTGAAGGAACAGTCTCTTGCCAATGCGGACAGCACTGTAGGATCAGGAGGGTCTAATGCAGCTCGGTGAAAGCAGGTCAGTGTTGAACACAGAAGAGAATTTGGCCTGCGTCTTTAACCAATCCGTGCAGTGCGGTACACACACACACACACACTAGTGAAGAAAACACACACGGTGACTGTGAGCACACGTGCCCGAAGCGGTGTGCAACCATTCCTGCAGCACCCGGGGAGCAGAGAGGGTAAAGGGCCTTGCTCAAAGGCCCAACAGTGGCAACTTGTTAAGCCTGGGTATCGAACCCACAACCCTGGCATCAATAACCCGGAGCTGTGACACCACTGCCCTATGAGGATTACTAATCAGCAACTACATGCAAAGCAATGCAAAACAGTGGGGGTGAAAAAGCCAGGAGCCGCCAGTGGTTCAGATGAGTGCAAGAGGTTAAATGAACAGAAGTGTGTGAGTGTGTGAGTGTGTGAGTGTGTGAGTGTGTGAGTGTGTGAGTGTGTGAGTGTGTGAGTGTGTGAGTGTGTGAGTGTGTGTACATTCTGTAAGTTTGAGTCTTCTGCACTTCTGGCCCTTTTTTGATGTATATTGTATTTTTTATATATATATATATATATATATATATTATATGTAATATATATTTTGATGTTATACAAATAATCAATAAAACATATAGAAAGTTCACATAACGCAACTAAATACCACAAAATTACACAAAAAAGGTTCCAGTTTTACAAATACGTAATTATTTTTATTTAATTATTTTAAAAGTGCATGTCAAGGCTGTGTTCGGTCACTGACTGTATAGTGCTGGAAATTACATAATTTTTAATATTATAAACAAATGGCACATTATTTTCCAACGGAAAGCTTTTTTTAAACTAATATTTATTACTAATATTTACAAATAATCACCATAAATAATTATATAAATTTTTCTGGAACCAAAAGCAAACCAAACTTTTATTTTCAATGTGTTTTAGTGATATAAAGCCACATTTTCATCAGCAATAACGGTAGCTTTTATCCTTAAATTATTATTAATAATAATGATGATGATGGTGGTGATACCCTCCTTAGAAGCTACCGTTATTGCTGGTGAATATTATGATTATTAATAACAATATTAATCATATTAATAATAAAAATAATAAATAATATTAAAACTTAAAATCATTTTAGCGATGTTAATAATTTTGACTGAATTTATTTTTCTTGTCTTTCAGAAATATGAAACGAACGTGTTACCTCAACTTTTTACCCCTTGTGGCAAAAACCTCTAAAAGTGTACAGTGGAAGATGGATCAAAGCAGTGTTGACCAGTTAACACCTTTCTCTCTGCGTCACACAGTCCTGCATACACTCGTACACACAACCGCACCCACCCACACACACACACACGTTGTCTCTCTCCGTGTCAGTCAAGGTTGGTCTGCCCCCCTGTAACTCTGCAGGCTCCAGACCCTGTAGGCTTGAAGGTCATAAAGATGCCCCGCCCCCTTTTATCTTTAGGTGAGAAGCTGAAGGAATATATCGTATCATGAATATACCCCGCCCACAAATAATCTGGCCCTTCCCCCCTCTATCCCCTACAAATACTCTGGCCCCTCCCTCCCTCCCAAATACTCTGGCCCCTCCCTCCCTCCCAAATACTCTGGCCCCTCCCTCCTTTAATTAAGCATGGAGAGTGAAGAGCAGATTAGGCCCCACCCCTACCTCCCTAATTGGTCTGTCTGTCTGTCTGTCAGTATTCAGACTCCAGTGTGGTGTCTACGCACCACCGTACAGAAGTGGCATGGTGGACCTGTTTTGTCTTTTTTTTTTCTTTTTTTTTTTTTAATTGTTTTTTGTTTGTTTTTGTTGTTTGTTTGTTTGTTTTTTTGCTCTTGGTAGAACGATATTAATGACAATAAATGAGTTTTATTTAGACTGACGCGTCCAGTGGGTTTTTATTATCCGTGCTTGTAGGAGGGGGGTGGAGTCGAGTGTAAACAACTGCGGTAGTGTGCAGCATTGGCCACCTGTGTAGGTCTCCTTCATGTCCCAAACAGTTCTGACCTGTTGAGGCGTGGACTCCACAAGACCTCTGAAGGTGTCCTGCTGTGGTCTCTGACACCAAGACTAAAGTCAGCAGCAGATCCTTTAAGACGTCCTGGAAGTTGTGAGGTGGGCGGGGCCTCCATGAGCATCAGTGAGGAGCCTTGGGTGCCCATGGTCCTGTCGCCGGTTCACCGGTTGTTCTTCCTTGGAGCACGTTTGGTAGGTACTGACCACTGCATACCAGGAGGGCACACCCCACAAGACCTGCTTCCTGATGTTCTGGAGATGTTCTGATGACCCAGTCGTCTATCTAGAACATCACAGTCTGGTTCTTGTCAAAGATGTGGCTCAGATTCTTACGCTTGTCCATTTTACCTGCTCCTTCATTACCTTAAGGGGCTGACTGTTCTTCACTCGCCTCCTAATATGCAGATCCACCCCTTGACAGGAGCCATTGTCTCTTGTGTTGTGTAACATTTTTGGCAGAGTGACACAGAGCCTCCTCGCTGTCAGGCTGATTAAACGCCCCTGCCGCTGTGAGAGCCGTCATAGTGCACCTTTTGTTCTGCACTGAAACACAGGCTTCACACTTTTGCATCATCTGTGAGCACGGTCTGTTCACTCCTTTTGAGTGGAGCTGGAGAGGAGAAACCCTATAACCCAGCCTTCCACCCTGAATGTGATGTAGTGCAGCAGGTCTCCACTCCACTGCTGCAGGATGCTTTCTGTTTACTTACAGCGCCACCTGTTACCTGCTCAGGCCTATGCTGTGCTTATTAGAAACCCCTACCTTGTGCTTCCACTCACTGGCCACTTTATTAGAAACCCTCACCTTGTGCTTCCACTCACTGGCCACTTTATTAGAAACACCAACCTTGTGCTTCCACTCACTGGCCACTTTATTAGAAACCCCTACCTTGTGCTTCCACTCACTGGCCACTTTATTAGAAACCCCTACCTTTTGCTTCCAGTAAGTGGCCACTTTATTAGAAACCCCTACCCTGTGCTTTCACTCACTGGCCACTTTATTAGAAACCCCTACCTTTTGCTTCCAGTAAGTGGCCACTTTATTAGAAAACCCTAACTTGTGCTTCCCCTCACTGGCCACTTTATTAGAAACCCCTACCTTTTGCTTCCAGTAAGTGGCCACTTTATTAGAAACCCCTACCCTGTGCTTTCACTCACTGGCCACTTTATTAGAAACCCCTACCTTGTGCTTCCACTCACTGGCCACTTTATTAGAAACCCTCACCTTGTGCTTCTACTCACTGGCCACTTTATTAGAAACCCCTACCTTGTGCTTCCCCTCACTGGCCACTTTATTAGAAACCCCTACCTTGTGCTTCCACTCACTGTCCACTTTATTAGAAACCCTCACCTTGTGCTTCTACTCACTGGCCACTTTATTAGAAACCCCTACCTTGTGCTTCCACACACTGGCCACTTTATTGGAAACCCTCACCTTGTGCTTCTACTCACTGGCCACTTTATTGGAAACCCTCACCTTGTGCTTCTACTCACTGGCCACTTTATTGGAAACCCTCACCTTGTGCTTCCACTCACTGGCCACTTTATTAGAAACCCTCACCTTGTGCTTTCACACACTGGCCACTTTATTAGAAACCCCTACCTTGTGCTTCCCCTCACTGGCCACTTTATTAGAAACCCCTACCTTGTGCTTCCACTCACTGGCCACTTTATTAGAAACCCTCATCTTGTGCTTCCACTCACTGGCCACTTTATTAGAAACACCTACCTTGTGCTTTCACTCACTGGCCACTTTATTAGAAACCCCTACCTTGTGCTTCCACTTACTGGCCACTTTATTAGAAACCCTCATCTTGTGCTTCCACTCACTGGCCACTTTATTAGAAACACCTACCTTGTGCTTTCACTCACTGGCCACTTTATTAGAAACCCCTACCTTGTGCTTCCACTCACTGGCCACTTTATTAGAAACGCCTACCTTGTGCTTCCACTCACTGGCCACTTTATTGGAAACCCATACCTTGTGCTTCCACTTACTGGCCACTTTATTAGAAACGCCTACCTTGTGCTTCCACTCACTGGCCACTTTATTAGAAACCCCTACCTTGTGCTTCCACTCACTGGCCACTTTATTAGAAACGCCTACCTTGTGCTTCCACTCACTGGCCACTTTATTGGAAACCCATACCTTGTGCTTCCACTTACTGGCCACTTTATTAGAAACGCCTACCTTGTGCTTCCACTCACTGGCCACTTTATTAGAAACACCTACCTTGTGCTTCCACACACTGGCCACTTTATTGGAAACCCTCACCTTGTGCTTCTATTCACTGGCCACTTTATTAGAAACACCTACCTGATGCTTTCACACATTGGCCACTTTATTAGAAACACCTACCTTGTGCTTCCACTCACTGGCCACTTTATTAGAAACACCTACCTGATGCTTTCACACATTGGCCACTTTATTAGAAACACCTACCTTGTGCTTCCACACACTGGCCACTTTATTGGAAACCCTCACCTTGTGCTTCTATTCACTGGCCACTTTATTAGAAACACCTACCTGATGCTTTCACACATTGGCCACTTTATTAGAAACACCTACCTTGTGCTTCCACTCACTGGCCACTTTATTAGAAACACCTACCTTGTGCTTCCACACACTGGCCACTTTATTGGAAACCCCTGCCTTGTGCTTCCACTCACTGGCCACTTTATTAGAAACCCCTACCTTGTGCTTCCACTCACTGGCCATTTTATTAGAAACGCCTACCTTGTGCTTCCACACACTGGCCACTTTATTAGAAACCCCTACCTTGTGCTTCCACTCACTGGCCACTTTATTAGAAACGCCTACCTTGTGCTTCCACACACTGGCCACTTTATTAGAAACGCCTACCTTGTGCTTCCACACACTGGCCACTTTATTAGAAACCCCTACCTTGTGCTTCCACACACTGGCCACTTTATTAGAAACCCCTACCTTGTGCTTCCACTCACTGGCCACTTTATTAGAAACGCCTACCTTGTGCTTCTATTCACTGGCCACTTTATTAGAAACACCTACCTGATGCTTTCACACATTGGCCACTTTATTAGAAACCCCTACCTTGTGCTTCCACTTACTGGCCACTTTATTAGAAACCCTCACCTTGTGCTTCCACTCACTGGCCACTTTATTAGAAACCCCTACCTTGTGCTTCCACACACTGGCCAGGAACCATGGTTAGGCTGTTGTGGCTCTGGGGCGTTTTCATACTGTGGTCTATCGGTGCGCTTGATGTTGGCGAGAGGGCGGGACTTAAACAGACGTGTGGTAGCTGTGTATTTATTTAATTTTAACCCAAATTATCCATTATTGATTATTGTGCACCTGTTTCAGCCTAATTAAGCCCTTCCTGCACCGACATGCTGCTGCTGGGCCTGAGACGGAGAAGGCCTGATCAGGGCAGATCTTGGGTCTAACGCTTCGCTCTCGCATGTCACGTGAGTCTGGCCGTCTGCCCTGCCGAACAGAGTAGTGTTACTGAAGGAAACTCATTTGGGGCTCAGCTCAGATATCTGACACGATTTCTCCACTGATTTGGGCTCTGTCCGGCTCACCTGTGAGGGGTCAGCGAGTTCTTCTGTTGTTGTTATTTTTACCCCAGCCTCAGTTTCAGTGTTATACAGGGCATCTCATCAGTATTAATGTCCAGGAAATGTATGCTTACATGTGCCTCTGTGGCCCTAGCTGTGATCAACAGCACCTCATGCGCGCCTCTCACGTGAACATGTTCCTCTAACATACTGAATCAGGAATTTATCATGAGGACGGTTTTCCAGAAACGTCAGTCAAACCTAGCATGCCTTCTTTCGATATAGGAGAACAAGGGTTTAAAAATGGGCCAATCAACAACTGGAAGACAGTTTAGAGGAGGAAATGAGATAGAAAACGGCTGCTTCTTCATTAAAACATCTGGGGATGGGTGGAGCTAAACATCATAAGATAACGACCTGTGGTGGCTTTCGTTTTGAGAACGTTGTGCTGGAATTGCCAACTCATGCTTCAAGGTCTGTATGTGGCCCATACTTTAATTATTATGAAGTATTTTATTAATACTTTAATTATTTACCGTCAAACCACCCTCAAAGGTTTTGGCATTTACTGAGTCATTTATTGTAGATACTGAATCATCTAGTGTAGGTGAATCTTTTATAATAACCACTGAATAATTTCTTGTACATACTGAGTCATGTAGTGTAGGTATTGAATCATTTATATTAGCCACTGAATCATTTATTGTAGATACTGAGTCATGTAGTGTACATACTGAGTCATGTAGTGTACATACTGAATAATTTGTTTTCATGTAGTGTAGGTATAGAATCATTTATATTAGCCACTGAATCATTTATTGTTGATACTGAAGCATTAAGTGTGGGTACTGAATCATTTATAGTAACCACTGATTTATGTTGTGTACATACTGAATCATTTATTGCAGATACTGAATCATGTAGTTTAGGTACTGAATGTTTTATTGCAGATCCTGAATCATGTAGTGTACATACTAAATCATTTATGATAGCCACTGAATCATTTATTGTTGATACTGAAGCATTAAGTGTGGGTACTGAATCATTTATAGTAACCACTGATTTATGTTGTGTACATACTGAATCATTTATTGCAGATACTGAATCATGTAGTTTAGGTACTGAATGTTTTATTGCAGATCCTGAATCATGTAGTGTACATACTAAATCATTTATGATAGCCACTGAATCATTTATTGTAGATACTGAGTCATTTCTTGTACATACTGAATCATTTATTGTAGATACTGAGTCATGTAGTGTAGGTATTGAATCATTTATAATAGCCACTGAATCATGTTGCATGCATACTGAATAATTTATGATAGCCACTGAATCATTTCTTGTACATACTGAATCATTTATTGTAGATACTGAGTCATGTAGTGTAGGTATTGAATCATTTATAATAGCCACTGAATCATGTTGCGTGCATACTGAATAATTTATGATAGCCACTGAATCATTTCTTGTACATACTGAATCATTTATTGTAGATACTGAGTCATGTAGTGTAGGTATTGAATCATTTATAATAGCCACTGAATCATGTTGCGTGCATACTGAATAATTTATGATAGCCACTGAATCATTTCTTGTACATACTGAATCATTTATTGTACATACTGAATCATTTATGATAGCTATTGAATCATTTGGTAGCTATCAAGTGTCAGATACCCCCGTCTCCCCTGCTTCTCCTCTTCCCCTATCCTGTGCACAAGCACAAATGCCCCCCTGTTGCTGATTGGCTGCAACAGTGTTGTGCGGCTGGACCTGAGGCACTTTCTTAGTTTCCTGTGTACAGAGCCAGGACGGGGTACGAACACCAGGCTTTTTCGCAGCATGTGAATAGATCGGAGAGCTACTGAACCACAAGGGAAAATCCACTGATTTCGACTGAAAGTATATTGAATTAAAATCACATACGGCTTCTTTAATACATGTCCCATTTTGGAAATACGGACAAGTAAGTAAAAGAACACCGCTGGGCTGCAATAGCAGCTTTTCTGCCCTCACAGGACCAACACTTTGCCCGGTGACATGGCTCTTCCATTTTTCCAGTCTTTTACTTGGTGACCCCCCTTGTTCTTGACATTGTCGCTTAGCGGTAAGCTAATATTGACCGAATGTCTTGCATAACACCGCTTATGTAACTGGGGTACAGTAGCCGACTGTACCACACTGGCCGCAATCTCATGTTCAGGGGACCCTTGGGCCATTCGGTTAGTATGACAAACCTGAGGCCAAGCGGCCATTACAGCTCGGGACGTGTGAATGGTGGATCAAAGGGATGCTTAAAGTCTGTGAACTGGGTTCACTCGGTTCTCTCTGCTCTAGCCGTCTTAATTTCCGCGAAGACGTCTGGACCCGGTACAGTTTCACCTGATTGGTCGTGCATGTCATGTGTCCTAGAAAAAGGCTTGACTGACGGCAGTCGTCTGGCTATGTGAATTGATTTTTTCAGGCTCAGTGAGAAGCGGGTCACAACATTGGACCAGGTAGATCACTGACCCGTTCAGTTCGGCGGTGAACTGGTTGGAAACTGTGGCAAAACTCAAAAAGAAGTACCCACCGGCTAGTTTCTGCTAGCCCTACTATGGGATTCTAGTAGTATGTTAGCCCTATGCTAACAAGTACATGGAACATTTTCGTAAATTGTGTAAAACGTCGGGATTTTGCATTGATTTCCATTTTAACGATTTCTACGTTCACGTTCTGTCTGCAGATTTATACAGATTTGAACCCTGTCTGCTTAAGCTCCGCCTTCTCACCGCCACTGTTGGTCTATATGTACCAGCATCTACATCAGCAGTCTGCCCACAGCCTGAAAATACGTAAACAGAAACAAAATAAACTAAACGCAAATGCAAATAAAGACAAACCAGTCTGACGTTACCTGACGTTTTTTTATTTGACTGATGTATTTATTCATTTATGAATTATTAATATATAATTTATAATATATATAATAATATTTATAATATAATATAATACATAATAAAATATAAATTGATTGAAAAACAAATGGAAATATAAAATGTGGTAAAAGTAAAACTTTTTTTTAAAATTAATTTTAGGAAATGTGTAGTATTAATGTTGATTAACAGCTGCATGATTTTAGTGGTCATACTCATACACACTCATACACACTCATACACAGCTGTACTCCAACAACTTAGGCCTACTTGAAGCCCCACAGGCACAACGTCCTAACCACTGTGGAAGCCACCGTGTCCCATTCTTCTTTTTGGTCACTAAAATATGATTATTAATTACGTTTTGTTTATTGTTTATTTCTTCGACACAGTGGTGGCATCTGCCATCTTTTATGGAGTGGTCTGCTGGGGCAGTAGCATCTCGGCAGCAGAAAAGAATACTGAATACTGAAGAGGCTGGATAAGCTCATAAAGAGGGCCGACCGGCTCTGTCCTGGGGTGCTTCTTAGACCCAGTGCAGGTGGTGGGAGACAGGAGGATGACAGCCAAGCTGGCATCCATGCTGGAGAACAGCTCCCACCCCATGCATGAGACTCTGGCAGCACTGGGCAGCTCCTTTAGTGACCGGCTGCTTCACCCCAAGTGTGTGAAGGAGGGGTATCGCAGGTCCTTCCTTCCTGCTGCCGTCAGACTGCACAACCAGCACTGCTCCCAGCGGACCACATACACACACACTTAACTACACACACACACATGTTCAGGTAACAGAGGTCCAATGTGCAATACACCCCCCCCCCCCCCCCACACACACACACACACACACGTGCAATTAAGGGTCAATTTGTAATTATCTGTAAATAATCTGTAATTAAGAGTTTTTTACTTCTATTATTTATATTGTGTATAGTGGTCATTTTTCGAGTGTCTTGCTATCCCTTTGCTGCTGTTGCACTGTGAATTACCCCACTGTGTGTGATTATCCTATCTTAAATTAGATATGTTTTTTAATATTAAATAAAACGCTAAAGCTAAGAAAAGCTAAAGCTAAGAAAAGCTAAAGCTAAGAAATGCTAAAGCTAAGAAATGCTAAAGCTATATAATGATAAAGCTAAGAAAAGCTGAAGCTATATAATGAAAAAGCTATATAATGCTAAAGCTAAGAAATGCTAAAGCTATATAATGCTAAAGCTAAGAAATGCTAAAGCTAAGAAAAGCTAAAGCTATATAATGCTAAAGCTAAGAAAAGCTAAAGCTATATAATGCTAAAGCTAAGAAAAGCTGAAGCTATATAATGATAAAGCTATATAATGATAAAGCTAAGAAAAGCTGAAGCTATATAATGCTAAAGCTAAGAAATGCTAAAGCTAAGAAATGCTAAAGCTAAGAAACGCTAAAGCTAAGAAAAGCTAAAGCTATATAATGATAAAGCTAAGAAAAGCTGAAGCTATATAATGAAAAAGCTATATAATGCTAAAGCTAAGAAATGCTAAAGCTATATAATGCTAAAGCTAAGAAATGCTAAAGCTAAGAAAAGCTAAAGCTATATAATGCTAAAGCTAAGAAAAGCTAAAGCTATATAATGCTAAAGCTAAGAAATGCTAAAGCTAAGAAAAGCTAAAGCTATATAATGCTAAAGCTAAGAAATGCTAAAGCTAAGAAATGCTAAAGCTAAGAAACGCTAAAGCTAAGAAAAGCTAAAGCTATATAATGCTAAAGCTATAAAATGTTAAAGCTAAGAAATGCTAAAGCTAAGAAAAGCTAAAGCTATATAATGCTAAAGCTAAGAAAAGCTAAAGCTATATAATGCTAAAGCTAAGAAAAGCTGAAGCTATATAATGATAAAGCTATATAATGATAAAGCTAAGAAAAGCTGAAGCTATATAATGCTAAAGCTAAGAAAAGCTAAAGCTAAGAAAAGCTAAAGCTAAGAAATGCTAAAGCTAAGAAATGCTAAAGCTATATAATGATAAAGCTAAGAAAAGCTGAAGCTATATAATGAAAAAGCTATATAATGCTAAAGCTAAGAAATGCTAAAGCTATATAATGCTAAAGCTAAGAAATGCTAAAGCTAAGAAAAGCTAAAGCTATATAATGCTAAAGCTAAGAAAAGCTAAAGCTATATAATGCTAAAGCTAAGAAAAGCTAAAGCTATATAATGCTAAAGCTAAGAAATGCTAAAGCTAAGAAAAGCTAAAGCTATATAATGCTAAAGCTAAGAAATGCTAAAGCTAAGAAATGCTAAAGCTAAGAAACGCTAAAGCTAAGAAAAGCTAAAGCTATATAATGCTAAAGCTATAAAATGTTAAAGCTAAGAAATGCTAAAGCTAAGAAAAGCTAAAGCTATATAATGCTAAAGCTAAGAAATGCTAAAGCTAAGAAATGCTAAAGCTAAGAAAAGCTAAAGCTATATAATGCTAAAGCTAAGAAATGCTAAAGCTAAGAAAAGCTAAAGCTATATAATGCTAAAGCTAAGAAATGCTAAAGCTAAGAAATGCTAAAGCTAAGAAACGCTAAAGCTAAGAAATGCTAAAGCTAAGAAATGCTAAAGCTAAGAAAAGCTAAAGCTAAGAAAAGCTAAAGCTAAGAAAAGCTAAAGCTATATAATGCTAAAGCTAAGAAATGCTAAAGCTATATAATGCTAAAGCTAAGAAATGCTAAAGCTAAGAAAAGCTAAAGCTATATAATGCTAAAGCTAAGAAATGCTAAAGCTATATAATGCTAAAGCTAAGAAAAGCTAAAGCTATATAATGCTAAAGCTAAGAAATGCTAAAGCTATATAATGCTAAAGCTAAGAAAAGCTAAAGCTATATAATGCTAAAGCTAAGAAATGCTAAAGCTAAGAAATGCTAAAGCTATATAATGCTAAAGCTGAGGAGCCGTGAGCAGCAGTAAAGTGGGTCCAGGAGCTGAACCAACACAACATGAATTAAATTAGCGAGAATAAAAAAAGCAGAAAAAGCAATTATCATCTGAATATTTCAAAAATATTATAAATATTAAAATAATATAAAATCTCATCATTAAAAAAAATACAAACAAAAATAAAATTTAAAAAATCTATAAAACGTGCGCTGTACTTCAGCTGGACTGTGTGTGTGTGTGTGTGTGTGTGTGTGTGTGTGTGTGTGTGTGTGAAGATCAGCTTCCTGCAGGCCCAAGGACACCTGAGCCCTCTCTTCCTGTCCCACAACTCGCCGCTGTGGCAACATCTTCCTCATAAAAGTTTCAGAGGCGGCGATGTTGGAGAACAGCGGGCCGGTGTCCGGTCAGCGATGATCACAGCTCTGAGTGGACCTTGTCAAAGCCACGCTGTGTTTACTCCATAAAGCTGTGAACTAACCTGGTGTTTTAACGAGCCGCTCAGATTATTACCAGAGCCCTCAAAACACCGGAGATATTTCCCTTCGGAATTCCAATTAGAAAAACGACCAATTAGATTTACTGACCAATCACCTTTACACAATTTCCCGCCTACCCTAAAAGTAGCCAATCAGCTGAGACGGGTTCGATGTCTGAAGTTAGCTTCTGTAGTTTTGCACTGGAGCTACGAGGCTAATGAAGCTAACAGGTAATGGAAGGTATCATCCGAAATCCTTTTAAGTGGCTTTGACTTCTGTTTCACTACATGTCCAAATGTTTGTGGACAGCCCTTTTAATGAATAAAGCTACTTTAGGTTGCTGACAGCTTGTTTAGCCCCCGTAGAAAAGAAGTACTGCCAATAGAATAGGACTCTCTGGAGCAGATCAACATCATGACCCTATTGGCACCATGCTGCCTCCAAATGCCATGCAGTGCGACAGCGCGAAATCCAGAGAAAATACTTTGAAGGTCTGAATAAAAATATAAGTATTTTTTTGTCACGTACGTTCCTAAAGTCAATTTCCTAAAGAATTTTTTACCCCTGCAGGCGGTACTGCACATTTACTCGCCCTTTTTCATCAGTTCTGCTGTCATGCCTGCCTTTGATTTGTGTAACCATGTGACTGTTTGTGTCTTGTCTGTCTTAACCCCTCCTGTTCATTAGTGTTCCCACCTGTGTCTCCTCTGTAGCCACGCCCCCTTGTTAGTCTCAGGTGTTGCTTGTTGTACCCCTTTGTTCCAGCCTTGCTTTGTTTGTTCTTGTGCATGTTAACATGTCGGTTTCCATGGCAGTTTACGGGTCGTTAGCGTGTCCTGTTTTGTTTTCTTTGTTTAATTTGTGTAATGTTTGTGACTTTTGAGGAGATGCTCTAAGCACAAATAATGAAATAATAATAAAAAATATAATATATATATAAAAACCCTACATGGTCATTTTCCACATTTCCTTATTAACCAATTTAACCAGTACCTAAAACATCACCAATATTAAAAAAACCCTTATTATTTCCAGGCTTCATCTATATGTCCATACATACTCTACATATAGAAAAATGTGACTTACCACCCCGTCACACTCACTTGTTTGGTCTGTGAATAATGTACTGTTGCTATAAATGACATCATAGAGAGGAAGTGAGGTCATTTGAGCCTTTGGATCAGCCAGGAACAAAATGGGCAAGTTCTGAGCTTCTTTTACTTTGTTTATTTGTTGCTTTTTCATGTTAGGTAGCGTTCGTCAAACGTGAACTCAGCTCAACCACCCCGTCACGCAACATAGAGAGGGAGGGGGAGAATTGTTTTTTACACTGTTAATACAAACAAACGAATAAAAATAATGGATACAAAAACATGTTGGTCCACAAAGTCTTATTAGGCAAAAAAAAAACATCTTTATTAAAGCACAGCAAGTCAAGCTAACTCTACAGCACGCTAACTCTACAGCACGCTAACTCTACAGACAGGCAGAGGTGAACACGTCCAGCTAACAGCTACTTCCAATTAGTCATTTAAAGCCCAGTCCAAACTGAGAGGAGATCAGGCAGTGCTCATAACAGGGTCAGGTTCAGCACGGTAACACACACCAGCCCACACACACACACACACACACACACACACACACACACACACACAGAACCACAAACAAACATATAAATAAATAAACAAACAAACAAACAGGCGTGTCTTGTTTCTTTTTCTAATGAGAACTTTCCACAGATTTAGTTTAGTTAATGCACCGGACACACAGGGCACTCTGACCTGATTGGATTTGACAAAATTGTGCTGAAATGATGAAAATAATGAAAATAATAAGAGTTTCACAACTGAATTAGTGCAAATCACGCGTTCAAGTGAAAAAAAGTAAACAAAAGTCTCATTCCACAGACTTAACAAACACATACGGGACGCTCTGACTTGACAGAACGACAGATTTCACCGAAATATCACAAAACAGACCAAACGGACATAGATTTCCCAATTAAATACGCACAATCCTTCGTAAATCCAAGAAATACAGTAAACAAACTGCCCAATTTCTCCAATGTCTCCAATCATCATCGAATTAATTACCAATGCACCAGACACATGGGGCTCATCGGCCTGATGGAAAATGACAGATATCACTGAGATTTAACCATTAACATAGGCATAGACCTTGACATAGACCTTGATTTGTGTTTTTGAGTGTAAAGACGACAGTCCGAGTTAGCCGGGGTCGAACCTTGTCCTGAATGAATCTGGGTGTCGTCACCCAGAGGTTCCAGCATGTTGGAGAACCTGGTTCTGATCTCTTTCTGAACACATCAGTCGGTTTGTGTGTGAAAGTTGGACAAACGCACTCTCAGACAAAACAGCCCAACGAAGGGGAAGAACCTGTGGTCACTGTGCCGCTCTCACATCTCCGAGGGTCAGGAATCAGGGCTCCCGTCCTCAAATCAAGCCAAATGAAACTCGCCCTGCTCCGCTGGGGGGCTGCAGGGGGTGCTGTCGAGCAGCCTGTATTAGCTGACCCTCTTCAGGTTGTTGGAGCGTCTGCGGCGGAAGCAGGCTGGGAGGCAGCGCTTTTCCGTGGGGGAGTTGGGGACGCCCAAGGCGGCGGCCTGCTTCCTGCAGAGAGGGAGAGAAAGTACGAATGAGGCTTCTGATCAGTGGTGATCATATGAGCCTAAGGCCACCAATGCTGAGCTTGAGCTAGAGGGGTATAAAGCCCTTCATTACTGAACTGTGCAGGAGTGGAACTGAGGTCTCTGGAGTGATGGAGCTCTAGCCAATATCTTGGAGTTAAGGTTAGTTATCCAGAACTAATCATCCAGCATCAGTCATTTCGTATAGCTTAATGCAATCAAAGTCTTGTAGCAATGTTCCAATATCTAATGTGAAGCTTTCCCAGGAGCAGGAGTCTATAAATGTTTGGACATATAGAAGGACACTGAATCGTCCCTCAGGTGCAGATGTTGGTGTTTCCTCAGCTCACACCACACCTAATCACACCTAGTCACACCTAATCACACTAATTAGCTCAAAAAGTCCTTCCTGAGTGGGTGTGGTGTGTTAGAGAGAGAAAACACACAGGTCCAGGACCACTGACCAGACACATTTCCTAACACTAACTTTACCAATAAAACCAATTCTTGTACTGATTCTGATACTGATTCCCATTCTAATCCTGATCCTGTTTCTGATCCTGATTCTCATTCTAATCCTGATTCTGATCCTGTTTCTGATACTGATTCTCATTCTGATACTGATTCTGATCCTGATTCTCTTTATGATACTGATTCTCATTCTGATCCTGTTTCTGATCCTGATTCTCTTTATGATACTGATTCTCATTCTGATCCTGTTTCTGATCCTGATTCTCTTTATGATACTGATTCTAATTATGATACTGATTCTGTTACTGATTCTCTTTATGATACTGATTCTAATTATGATCCTGATTCTGATCCTGATTCTATTTATGATACTGATTCTGATACTGATTCTCATTCTGATACTGATTCTGATTCCCATTCTAATCCTGATACTCATTCTGATCCTGATTCTAATTCTCATTCTGATACTGATACTAATTCTGATACTGATTCTAATTATGATACTGATTCTCATTGTCATTCTGATATTGATTCTGATACTGGTTCTAATTATGATACAGATTCTCATTGTCATTCTGATATTGATTCTGATACTGGTTCTAATTATGATACTGTTTCTGATCCTGATTCTAATTCTGATACTAATTCTGATACTGATTCTGATTCTCTTTATGATCCTGATTCACTTTATGATACTGATTCTAATTGTGATACTGATTCTGATTCTCTTTATGATACTGATTCTAATTATGATACTGATTCTGATACTGATTCTCATTCTAATACTGATTCTGATACTGATTTTCATTTTAATACTGATTCTGATTCTGATATTGATTCTGATTCTCATTCTGATACTGATTCTAAATCCCATATGATACTGATTCTGACTCTTATCCTGATATTAATTAGGATCCTGATTCTGATACTGACCCTGATTCTGATTAAGCTGCTAATCCTCAAACTGATTCTGATATTGATTCTGAATTTCACACTGATTCTGATATTGATTCTAAATTTCACACTGATTCTGATCCTGATTCTGATACTTATACTAATATTGTGTCGGATCTCACCTTGCAGCAGCGGCGGCAGCAGCAGCCTCCCTGCGGCGAACTTGTCGCATGACCCGCAGCATGTGGCAGATTTGACGCAGGGTCATGTTCGGATCATGGCAGGCCAGGCGGGGTTTCGGGGCCCCTCGGGGCCCAGGATAGCCCAACAGGGACATGTAGCCTCCTCCAGGACCCCTTCCGAAGAAACCCCACGGCTGGACACTACTGCTGGCGTAGCAGGAGGCACACTGCGGCAAAAAAACACACAATTTAAATTCCTTAAAAGACACCTGCTTTTAAAGTACACATACACCACATGTCCAAATGTTTGTGGACACCCTTTCCAATGAACGCATTCAGCTACTTTAAGTTGCAGTTATTGCTGACATAGATGTGCAAATGCACACACAGCTTATCTAGTCTAGAAGTATTGCCAATAGAATCTAGAATAGACTCTAGAATAGACTCTCTGAAGAAGATACACATCAACCTATTGGCACCATGCTGCCTCATGCCAGATGTGGGTTAGAGGGGTATAAAGCCCCCCAGCATTGAGGAGCTGTAGAACAGTGGAAGAACTGTGTTCTCTGGAATGATGGTGGTGGATCTCCATCCAGTACTTCTGGGATGAGTTGGGGAGTTGGGGATAATGAAGTGGGGTGGTGATCATCCAACATCCTGACCATACTAATGCTTTTGTTGCTGAATACAATCAAATCCTCACAGCAATACTCCTCCAAAATCTAGTAGAACGTCTTCCTCTCTGGACAGTAGAGACAGTTACTCCAACAAAAGCAGGATCAACTCTTCTACCACCCACTTATTTCAGAAGAAACATAAGCAGGTAAATGAGCAGGTGTCCCAATACTTTTGTCCATTTATTGTATCTGAGCAGGGTTGAAAAAATCTAGAAGACGACTCATTTTTTCCCTCAGCTCTGTTGCTACACCCCAGCCTCCAGCCAGGAGGACAATTAATTACCTCCATCCTGTGAAACCGAAGCTGCCCACACACACACACACACACACACACACACGCTGGCCTGACAGAATCCACTCTACAGCAGGCCAAGACAATAAGATTCTTTTACCCGACACCTGATCGGAGCCGAGCACTGATGAGGAAAATTCACACCATGGAGTTAAAAAAAGAACTACTCCAGTCTGCAGAACATTCGGCCTTCAGCGAACTAAACTCATTAGCAGGGAGCCTAGTTAAGGGCTTTATCTAAGATTGAAGGGTTCAGCTTTCTGGACAGAGGTCAAATCTATTACTGGACCACAGCAGATTGTAATGGGGACACCAAAAAAATAGCACCAGCATTAATAGGACTACTAGTGGGCCTAATCCAGACATGTGGCTTCAAACAGGGCTTCAAGTTCACAATTCAGTGATTCAAGCTTTATACACCCCCCCCCCCTTCTAAAAATAAAAAAAGAGTGCATATTAACTATCACTATAATTCAATACCACTTTTTTCCTTTTCGGATACACTACATTGTCATACACCATATTGACAAAAGTATTGGGACACCTGCTCATTTACTGGTCCTTACAAAATCAACAAACCTGCTTTTGTTGGAGTAACTGTCTCTACTGTCCAGGGAAGAAGGCGTTCTACTAGATTTTGGAAGAGCATTGCTGTGAGGATTTGATTGAGAGCGACAACAGTGAGGTCAGGATGGTGGATGATGATCACCACCCTTCCTGATCACCCTCATCCCAACTCATCCTGCCCCAGAGGTACTGGATGGAGCTCCACCATCCATCATTCCAGAGAACACAGTTCTTCCACTGCTCCACAGCTCAAAGCTGGGGGGCTTTAAACCCCTCTAACCCACACCTGGCATTAGGCTTGGTGCCACACATTTAAATATGAAGTGCATTTCTTATATTACTAATATTTAAAATGTGCTTTTTAAATAATTAATTAACATGCCATCCATTTCCTTTCACCATCATCTTAAAGTAAGTCTCACGGCCCTCACCAACAGTATTAACAGTAATAATTAGTGTTATTAATAACCGCAGTATTAGAACACAGTCCTCAGTGTACTCACCGGCACCACAGTGGCCATAGAATGCGTCTGTGACCTGCCTGTGGAAGGGATGCTCTTCCGTCAGCTCTGTACCTTAACTTCTGTCTACCTATACCTGGAACGCCACTCTTATACCTGATGTCATCCACGGACGCCACCCAAGTGACCTATCCAGAGTGAGCTGGACCACCTAGCTCCGCCCTCTGATCTGACATCACCAGGTGAGCTCATCCGGGCCGCACCCTACAGGCCTAAAACAACAAAAGCTAGTGTCTCGAGTTTCAGACGCTCTCGCCTGCTAACATGCCGTCAATTATTAACCTGCCTTTTGTCCCTGCTGGGTAAATTTAGATGCCCCAGGCTGGAGAACAAAGAGGCCTTCTGGGAAAGATGAAGACGCTGAAATAAATGACAAGCTCCTTCGCTGAGAGGGCTTTGTGTGGAGCGGCTACGTGCGGGTTGATGTATTACTCAAGCCTGACGGGCACTGAGGCGGTCGTAATCTACAGGTCAGGGCTGGATGACGGTTGCTGACGCAGGGTCTAGCAGGTATTCTGGAGCTTTCTGGAATTGGGACACCTACAGTTTTTACATCCATGACCACCCTTGACAATGAAGGTGCCCAAGAAGAACCAGTACTGCCAATAGAATAGGACTCCCTGGGGCAGAGCGTTAGTGAGGTCAGGGTGTTGGATGATTTCCACCCCACCTCATCATCCCCAGCTGCCCACCTCATCCCAAAAGTAATGGCTGGAGCACCAGCCATCCTTCCAGAGAATTCCTGAGATTCCACAATTCTTCCACTGCTCCACAGCTCAATGCTGGGGGGCTTTATTCCCTTCTAGCCCACGTCTGGCATTAGGGGCCAATAGGGTCATCTGCTCCAGAGAGTCCTAATCTATTGGCAGTACTTCTTTACAGGGGCTTGACAAGCTGTGTATATGTGTGTGTGTGCATTTGCACATCTGTGTCAGCAATGGGTGCGACTTAAAGCCGCTGAATGCATGGGTGTCCATAAATATTTGGACATATAGTGTATTTTCTTATATTCTTCTTCAACTGTTTAGAGTTTGTTATTGTTTCAGAGTTAGTCAGTTACCTATTGTTATTTTCCAGAAGCTTCTCCACCCTTTCTCCACCAGTTTCTACACAACCATGAGAGAAAGAGCTACTTCTCTTTTCTTCAATACTCTGTCCAGCAGCTCTCTCAGTATCCCCCTTTCATGCTCCAGCTGCTCCACCTTTTGTCCCGATGGCAGCAGCTCGTCTGCCATCTCCATGAACTTCTCCACTTTTCTGCCATCCACTTCTTCCCTCATCCCCAGCTCGTCCTGCAGCTGCTCGTTAGCCTCCTTGAGCTTCTGGAAGCATCCATTCAGGGTGAAGATCCTCATTTCTGCTTGGTCACCCTCTGGATGTTCTCCCCTTAGCATTTCAACGGCTTTTCTCATATTTTCCATCCAGTGCATGTTTAGCATTTTGCACAGAACTCTGCCGTCCTTCTCTGCAATCTCTTGCTCTTTAAGACTCTCTCACATTTCTTCCAAGGCCATCTCTCTAGCTTGGTCCATCTCCTTTTACTTTTAGGATGAATTAAGGAGTTGAGCATGAGGCGGGGTGGTGATCATCATCCAACATCCTGACCTCACTAACAACACTCTTGTTGCCGAATACAATCAAATCCTCACAGAAATGCTCCTCCAAAATCTAGTAGAAAGTCTTCTTCCCTGGACAGTAGAGACAGTTACTCCAACAAAAGCAGGATCAGCTTATTTCAAAACCCTTGATTTCAGAAGAAACAATGAATGACCAGGTGTCCCGATACTTTTGTCCATAGAGTGTATATGGAAACCAAAGATAGAGTATATGCAGCTTCATGTTAATTTCCTAATCTACTCAAGTGTGTTTACTGGCTGTTTTAGTCTAGTTAGAAGAGAACGTTCAGCGTCGTATTATCGTATCGTATGAGTGTCTACCTGTAATTAACTCTATATAACATCAGAATAAACCCAATAAACATAAGGCAGTGGTCAGTGAGAGTGTCTACCTGTAATTAACTCTATATAACATTAGAATAAACCCAAATAAACATAAAGTCAGTGGTCAGTGAGAGTGTCTACCTGTAATTAACTCTATATAACATTAGAATAAACCCAAATAAACATAAAGTCAGTGATCAGTGAGAGCGTCTACCTGTAATTAACTCTATATAACATTAGAATAAACCCAAATAAACATAAAGTCAGTGGTCAGTGAGAGTGTCTACCTGTAATTAACTCTATATAACATTAGAATAAACCCATTTTGGAGGGAAACTTGGTCAGTGTATTTTCTTGAGCAATGCTGCAGCCTGGAGGCGAAACTGAAGCACTGTGCACTGGAACGTCTGAATGTGGTCAAACCTGATCTGATCTGAGAAGAGTAAGGGAGTGGGGGAAGAGACGCCCGACAGACCAAACATGTTACGCAACCTTTTCTTTGAAGTTCACTCTTTTTTAATTCTGAAAAAGGTTTGCGTTGTGGTTGGTGTTGGGGGAAGTTCTACTGAGAACAAAACCCCAAGATTCAGTTCGTCCTGTCTGAACTGGCTGGACGTGTGAGGTGTATCTCAGCAGGCATACAATACAGTCCTAAAGTATGTGTCCGTCCTAAACTGAAGGGTTTGGTAGTTAAATACTGATTTACTGCACATCACATTATGAGCACTGAAATATCTGATATGCAACATGAATAACAACCCAAATCCTCAACTGGTTTATTATTATTGTCCTGCTATTAAAATATACACGCATGTAAAACCTGACTCTGAAGGTTTCTGTTTGAGGTGGAATTATATGGGCAACGGCATATTTAGAGGATGGGAGGAGAACATTGCTCTCATATTTTGCACTATGTCCCTTTTTAAAAACGAAAAATAAAATAACTACCTCTGCAAAGACTGGTCGTGTTATGGACCCTGGTGAATTATTGACCACACCAACTCCAGTTACTCTCCTCAATAAGGCCTTCTAGACGAGAGGGCACAAATGATAGGAAAGATTACATTATAATATTATTACATTGATCCCAATCATTTCATCAAGGTATATCTATATGTATATAAATATATACACAGAGAAAGAGGCTGGAATTTACAGAGCAACACTGCAGCCTGAACCCTTGTACACTGATATTACAGCAATGCTATATCAGATAAAATACTATTTAGTTTTAAAATAAAATATAAGATTTAATATATATATATATTTTTTTATTTCATGTATGTATTGCACATCTTGCCAGAGGGGGCGCCCTTGTCCAAAACATGTACGCCAGTCAGCAGCATCAAGCGTCTTCCTGTTAAAAAAGGGGGGATTTTTTTTTTAATTATTTAATTAATTAATTAATTTTAAAAAAAAAAAAATTAACCTGCGATTAAGTGCTAAAAATTCAGTCAAAAGTGTGAATATGTCGCTGGGTTGCTTTCCAAAGCCCAGCTTATCTCCTCGGCCATCTCTCCCCACGGCTCGCCCACCTATGTAAACAGCAGAGCTAGCCAGGGGGATTAGTTAGCACGAGCACACAACGCCCACAACAGGACAGGCTTTAAACGACCACCTACGACATTTCTAACATTTCTCAGTCCTTATCTCACTGATTAGAGGATGAAATATTAAAATGATAAGATAATAAGAGAAACTGAAGGCTTTCACCGCTGTCTCTGCTCTCCCTAAGCGCTGTGCGCAACAGGTGCCTGGCCACGCCCACTTTCTGTGGCGGCTCATGAATTATTCATGACATACTAATGAGCTGGGAGTCAGGGCAAAAGTCAGAAGACAGCAACTTCAGTTGTGGCTCGCGGTGAGACGCTGGACTGTCCAGTGGGGGTCTTAACCAAATCCTCCTCCTCTTCCTCCTCTTCTTCCTCCTCGTCCTGACTCTTACTGTTTTAAAGTGGACACCTTGCTGTTTTATTAAAAAACGACCAGATGTCGCCGTCGGTGTCCCCTCGCTTCTTCTCCGAGACAGAGGTAGCGAGACACTGCAGTAAGGAGTCCTGCTGGGTGCTGAAGGGGACGCGGGTGTACGATGTGACCGGATTCCTCCGCATGCACCCCGGCGGAGAGGCGCTGATTCTGCGCCGCTGTGGGAAGGACATCAGCCAGGAGCTGGAGGGACCCCCACACCGCCACTCTGAGAACGCCAGGCGGTGGATGGAGCAGTACTACATCGGGGAGCTGGACAGGGACTGCACGGAGGACCACACAGAGGTATGCTCTGAGTGTTGCTGGTCTGTTGTTCTGATTCTGGGAGACTTTCTGAAAATTAATTAATAGAATAATTCATCTTAATCTTAATCCATACAAATGAAAACTTTATTTAGGTCTATTTCAGGTTTATTTAGGTCTTATTTACAGCATACAAGTGCCTGCTTGTGGTTGAGGGAGTTTTAAAGAGAGGGATGGAGCAGAGGGTGCTCACCTGGGGGGACAGGTGATGTGGGTGGAGGTTCAGGTAGGCAGGTCCACTGGAGACGGTGAGGGCTGTCGACGTCTTAATTATAATTATAATTCTTTCCAGTCTTTCAGTGTTTTTATTGGGATTGAAATAAAAAATATATGCTAATTAAATAATTAAACTGAAGACATTGGAAAAGTCACAATAAAACAAACAAACAAGCAAAATAGAAGTAAAAAACAAAGTACTAAACATGCAAATAAATAAATAAATTACTCCACTTTGAGGCATCTCCAGTACGTTTCAGTACCGCCAGGCACGGGACGCCTCCTATGCAGGACGTTATATTTGTATATTCATACATTTTGCAAAATGAAAATGTAGTTTTTTTATGGAAGCTCCTCACTTAACCCTTCTCACAGATTTGAGTGTGTGCTCTTTAGGATAGATCTGACACAGGATCTGATTGGATACATTCATTTTTTTTTACATTATCTCCCCGATATCCCATCCCATGATGTTATGGCATCAGTGCTTTCTGTGTAATGAACCAGTTCCATGTACTGGTTATATATAGTGCAGCTGCCTGCATAGAAAAAAGTGGCTTGACTACCAGTGTGTGCACCTGAATGGAAGGAAGGGTGCTAATTGCGTACTTATTGGCCTCATGTGTGGTGTGTGTGTGTGTGTGGAGGGGAGGGAGAGTGTCAGACCGGTCTGGCTTGTCTATTCCCGCTGGGACGTTTTTTTTTACATAGCTCACAAAATAATGGGTCTAGGAAAGCTTTCCATTGTGCGCGGCAGGCTTTTTTTTTTTTTAGCATGCCCCTCCATTGCTTGGTGTGGTTGTCCGTTGGCCTACATGATATGATCGCCACGGTGAGCTGGTGTGGTCAGTTGACACACTTTCTGATGCTGCTGTGAGCTGCTCAGTGTGAGCTGATTAGTTTAGGCAAATATGAGCTGGAGATAATTCAATATATCATCAATTGAAAGGAGGGATGATATTTAATAGATTATTATTGTTGTTTTGATCATGACAGCGCAATGCAAATGAAAGCGAGACTCTGTGGAATAGCCATAACATTAAAACCACTGGCAGATGAAGTGAATGTCATTGATGATGCGGTTGCCGTGGCTACTTTCCAGGGCTGGGATCTGCATATTAGGCAGCGAGTGAAGAAGGTGATGAAGGTGCTGACGCAGGAAAAATGGACAAGTGTAAGGATCTGGGATGTTCTAGATAGACAATGACTGGGTCATCAGAACATCTCCAGAACATCAGGAAGCAGGTCTTGTGGGGTGTTTTTTTTACCGGTATGCAGTGGTCAGTACCTACCAAACGCGCTCCAAGGAAGGACAACCGGTGAACTGGAGACAGAGTCATGGGCACCCAAAGGCTCCTCACTGATGCTCATGGAGGCCACGCCCACCTCACAGCTTACAGGACTTCTTAAAGGATCTGCTGCTGATGTTAGTCTTGGTGCCAGAGACCACAGCAGGACACCTTCAGAGGTTTAGAGCTGTTTCGGCACCTTAACAATGCTTGGTTTTAATGTTATGGCCGATTTGGATACATTGTCCAAGCTTAGGAAATATCTAATATCTAATAATAACGCAGAAAGGCTTATTCCACATTAAGGGGTATTAGTCAGTAACTACAGGGACTTCTGTATAGACTGGTGGGGCTATTCTCTGGCAGTAGAATATTGTCTGTAATAACACTTTTAGCACGCCGGCGGGGCGTAGGGACATAGTTTAAGGGGTTAAAGTATTAATATTTTAATATCCAGGCCTGATTTGCCACTTTTTTACTTTTTTCTGTCTGGAGGTTTGGACTTGCAACCACCTAAACCCCTTAAAAAGCCTATAGTCTGCTGACGGGCTTCTATCACCAAAGAATAGCCCCACCGGTTTCTACAGAACTCGTACAGTAATACACCTTAGTGTGTAACAAGCCTTGCTGCATTAAGGGGTTAAATAGAGGGGGGTATTATTAATATGGCAGCTTTTTTATTTTAAAGTTGCAACTCTGACTTAACGATTCTGTCATGCATAAACCTCATATCTTTAAAACGACAACTTTTAATGGTAAAGGTTTTACTAGATTTTATTATGGAGCATTTCTATTGGCCCTTTCATCATGAAATTCTGATACAATGTAAAGAGCAGACAGAACAGCAGACATATTCACATTATGGAGAAAAGTGAAAAAAAATGCTGGCTGAGAGTGGTCTGATGCGCTGATACTATGGTATCGGGGGGTCGCTAGTTCAAATCCCAAGCCATGCTGCTTTGACATCAGCAGCCGGAGTCTGATAGAGCACAATTGGCCGTGCTCTCTCCGGCTAAGTAGATGGCGCTCTACTTGGCTGGCACAGGCGTCTGTTAGCTGGTGAGGTGGATCTGGGGCCCTGACGCTTTCCTTTCAAGCAGTGCCGCATCAGTAGCAGTGAGGAGGTGGAGGTGTTTTGGAGTTTGGAGGTGGAGGTGGAGTATCAGAGGAGACACGCGTTAAGTCCTTACCCTCTAATTGTCGGGAGCATTGCTAGCTAGCTATGAATGGGGGGATTAATTGGCAGTAAAATTGCTCACCTACTTAAATGCAGTGAAAGAGATCATGCAGGAGTTTGTTTTTCCCGTTGATTAAAGATGTCTATGCATCCAAGCATCACTTCCGAAAGGGCTCAGTCTAAGATGGCTTGCAAAATATTATGTGAAAGTGTGCAAGTGTAAGTGTGTGTATCCTGTGTGCCATCACAAATGCAAAGCAGAGCTCAAATCAGCCACATTCTTCGTCCATCTGAGTTTGTCCATTGTTTGTGCCGAAGAAGCGCTGCCCTTGTGTTTTGCGGCTGCTCGTACAATATGCTGTTGTGGGCCCTATAACCCTAACAGCGGGCAAACTGCTGAGCCGCAGTTAAAGTGATAGTATGGGGAGTTGGGGATGATGGAGGTGGGGTGGGGTTTATCGTTCAATGCTCCTCTAGAATCTAGTAGAAAGTCTTCTACCCTGGACAGTAGAGACAGTTACTCCAACAAAAGCAGGATCAGCTCTTTTTAATATCCGTCATTTCAGAAAAAACAGTGAATGAGCAGGTGTCCCAATACTTTTGTCCATATAGTGTATTTTCAATAGGCAAGAAACAATGTCTTGGACATTTTTTCACCTCCTGTTGCCCAACATTCTCCAATCAATCAGGATGAAATCGTTATGCACAATAACATTTTTAAGTGATATGCTGATATGCTTGTCTTGTCTCTATATCTGAAATGATACATTTCCAGGCCCAGGCTGGTTCATTCCTCCAAAATACAGCCTAACAGCAGGCATACTGCTGAGCCGCAGTTAAAGTGATAGTATGGTGAAGAATGGTATGGTGCAGCCCCCCCCCATTACTCTGAATGCACTCGGTCAGTCAAAGCCTGTGTGCTGGGGGGTTTGCTCCTTGGCTGATTGAATGCATTTGGGGTAAAGAGGAGGAAACTGAACGTAGCGGATATTGGAAAAAGAGGATTTTTCGCTGAGCAGTCGCTTTGACCTGTTGCTGGAGGACTCTTGGATGCTCTCTGCCTTTTTATCTTCCTTTATATGCATCATAAAGCTCTGTGTGTGTGGAGATAAATTTCCTGGCCTTGATTCCGTGGTCATAGTTCTCGTATGGTTCGTATCTGTGTGTGGATATGATTAACTCACGCCGTCTTATAAAGCATCTTCTCGACTTTATGAGAATGCTTGGATGTGTTGCACAAGTTCAGCATGCCCAGTCTTGCTCTTTCACCTGCTCTAGTGCGAGTCGTTAGTCACAATGAGTATAGGAACTTTGCCAAAATCGAGCGTGACAGCGCAGCGCCCAGAGTAGACTGAAATACGGCTCTGTTGATCGCTGTATTGCAGTGCAGGTGCTGAACCCAGATTTTGGATATTTTTAATAGATACACTACATTGATAAATATACTACTTTAAATAGCACACATTGCTGACAGAGATGTCCCTGTAGAGAAGAAGTACTGCCAATAGAATAGGATTCTCTGGAGCAGATTAACAAACATAGCCACCATGCTGCCTAATAATGCCAGGCGTGGGCTAGTAGAGGGGTATAAATAAAGCCCCCCAGCATTGAGGAGCTGTGGAGCAGTGGAAGAACTGTGTTCTCTGGAATGATGGTGGTGGAGCTCCATCCAGTACTTTTGGGGGGAGTTGGGGATGATGGAGGTGGGGTGGGGTTCATCATTCAACATCCTGACCTCACTAATACACTTGTTGCTGAATGCAATCAAATCCTCACAGCAATGCTCTTCTAGAATCTAGTAGAAAGTCTTCTACCCTGGACAGTAGAGACCCTAACCCTAACCCTAACCCTAACTTCAACAAAAGCAGGATCAGCTCTTTTTAATACCCTTGATTTTGGAAAAAACAGTGAATGAGCAGGTGTCCCAATACTTTTGTCCATATAGTGTATTTTCAATAGGCAAGAAACAATATCTTGGACGTTTTTTCACCTCCTGTTGCCCAACATTCTCCAATCAATCAGGATGAAAACTTCATGCAAAAAAGCTCATTTTTCAAGTGATATGCTGTTTGTATTTTTTGCTGTTTTAAATTTTAAAAGTTGTTTTGTATTTAGTCATTCTTGTCCCTTGTCTTGTCTCTATATCTGAAATGATACATTTCCAGACCCGGGCTGGTTCATTCCTCGTGAAATGGTCAGCTGATTTGAAGGGAGTGTTTTATATATGTGACAGCAACAGAATAAGCGGTGCTGAGGATATGAATGGATCTATAAATGCAGCTACTCACACATGCATAAAATACATCATCACTGGTATCTTTGATTAAGGCGGACGAATCGGTCACAACCCACCATCACACCTGAGATACACCGTCCTGACAGAGGAAATGATGCAAACAGAACCAGCCATTCACCATACTTTCACTGAGAACCGAATGGCAGAACAGACAGACAGATAGACAGACAGAAAGACAGATAGACAGACAGACAGACAGACAGATATAGATAGATAGATAGATAGATAGATAGACAGATAGATAGATAGATAGATAGATAGACAGACAGATAGATAGATAGATAGATAGACAGGTAGACAGACAGACGGATAAACAGACAGACAGATATATATAGATAGATAGATAGATAGATAGATAGATAGAGAGATAGACAGATAGATAGATAGATAGATAGATAGACAGGTAGACAGACAGACGGATAAACAGACAGACAGATATATATAGATAGATAGATAGATAGATAGATAGATAGATAAATAAATAGATAGATAGACAGACAGACAGACAGATATATATAGATAGATAGATAGACAGATAGACAGACAGACGGATAAACAGAAGGATAGATATATAGATAGACAGATAGACAGACAGATATATATAGATAGATAGATAGATAGACAGATAGATAGACAGATAAAAGAGTCAGAATTCTGGTCGGATTCTGCTTTCTGGCAGGTGTAGTTGGTGCTGTAATCAGATCCGGTTGGTGGAGTCTGTCTGGTTCTGCCCGTTGGCTCTGGCCGCTGTGTGTTTTCCTGTTTACGGGTTCGGAGGAGCTGTTTGTGGAATGACAATAGCTCTGCACTGCATTCTAAACATTAGCCTATATTGTCTCTGTGACCTTGTCAAGCTTTTAATATGAGTTACCCTGTAACTGCGGCGTTAGCGTAGCCTGGCGTCTCTGATGGTGCGGAAAGGTCAAAGGTCAGTTGCTTGCCTCACATGTAGCACGTTCTCAGTTACACCTTTGTTTGCTCTCTTCTGCCGTTCCTCCTTATAACACACACACACACACACACACACACACACAGACACACACACACACTGCCTCAGAGTCAGAGGGGATAGTGACTGTGTCGGGTAGGGTCATTCTTACGTATTACTGTGCTAACGTTTAGCGAACAGTTTCAGCGGGAGTAGGTGAGGCCCACTCTCGGCCTGCTGCTAGCTGATCGAACCCAGTGCACACGATCAACACCAGCCCCTGTTTTTAGGCCTGAACCACAAATTACGAAATGTTGTGCTGTCCCGTCGGTCAGTGAACCTGTATGACACTCATGAGCTCATGGCTTTGACCCTAACTTCAAAGGCTACTGAATGACCCTTAACTTAAACACTGTTTTGACTGTTGTGTCTGCTCAGTGGACGCTGTTGTGGGTAAAGCTGCTTATTATGAATGTAAAAGACGATTTAATATAAATCTTAATTCTCAAAATAGTACATGTGTGTTTGAAAGACATTATTTAATACAATATTCAAAACTCTGATGCGATTAAGACAAAAAAATATATACATTTATCAAATTATGATTAATTATGGACCCATTTTTGATGCTTTTTGATTTGTTATGAAAATAACAAATAATTCCTATCAATGTCTCAATGTCTATGTGGAGAAGATCAATATCGTAATGATTAGACAACTCTTCCGACTCTTCCTCTTCTCTGTCCGTGACTCACAAAAGATATGGCATATTGGTTTATTAAATGAGGGCGTATAAAAAAACTCTTAATAACTGCATTATAAAGGACAATATAAGCCAAGCTTGATAATAAAACATGCAGAATCATCATCAAGGATATCAGTTCTGGTTCTGAGCCAACCCGCCACCCAATTACTAGGGTATGTGTTAAAGCTGGAGCAGATCTACACTGCATGCACCCTGAAAACGGGCCTAATCAAATATTTAAAGGTTCTTTAATAAAGGAAACGGTTCTGTATAGAAGCATTTCTCAAACTCTGTGCAGGTTGGGATGCCTACCTGTGTGAAAAATATTATATATGATATTGTATATAAAATATATCCACAGACACCCTAAAAATCTATTAATCTATTTCAAAAATCCTAGCAACCACTTTGGTTCCCATGGCAACCACATAGCAACCCCATAGCCACCACCTGAGATACTACAGAAACTGCCTAGCAACACCAAACAACCACTTGTTCCTTTTGCCTCATCTGAAAGATGACTCATGAGAAAACATGTGACCGCCAGGGGACCCCACTTTGAGAACCCCACTTTGAGAACCATAGCTGTATAGAACCAAGACAGCTTTACATCTTCAGGTCAGCCTTACGTTTAATATGTTCTGTACTGCATCGGAATAGGGTTTCTCAATGATTCACTTTTAAAAGTGGCTCTTTAGTAAATGTAGTGGTTCTATTTATGAAGAACCACAAGAACACAAAGTTTATCATTTTTAAAGAACCTTTCATAATGTTCTGTACTGCACTAAAAGGGTTTCACTATTATTCACTTGATTCATTTAATACAGAACCCTTTTTGTTTACACCCTTAAAGTGGTTCCTCAATGGTTCTTTAGTAAAGACGGTTCTAAAAAGTGGTTCTATGTAGAACCAGGAATACAAGCAAAAGATCCCTTTGAATGCATGGATTTAAATGTCTGGTTCAATAAATCTTTGTATAGAAGGAAAGGCTATTGTTTGGTTCTTTCAGAGAACATTCGGAAAAATGGTTCTGTATAGTACCAAAAAGGGTTCTCCTGTTGTTACCTGCTGTCAAAGAACCCTTTTCCACCCATATGGAAGCCTGAGTTTCGTCAGTGTTTAAGAAAAACACTGTCGGAAATACTTAGAAACGTGCCAGTTTGAGCCCTCGGAGAAGAATGCACAAGGGCAGGAGCTGGCAGCTCCCCGTCTCTGGAATTCCTCCTCTGCGTGGATATGAATCTCATTCCTTCTTCAATGGCCTTTTTGTTTTTCACCCCACCCCCCCCACCCCCCCCCCATCCCTGGACGCGCGCACCAACCTTCCCCCGAGGGCCGCCGGACACTCGCACGATCACAAAGGTCTGTGTAATGGCTATGTGCCTCGTGGCGGAAGATGAGCAGTGGGCCGAGCCATGGTGTGATGAAGAAGCTGAGACTGGGTATGCCATATGCAGAGAATCCCACATCCCAGTTACACCGCTAAGAGTTATTATTCACATTGCTGTACTTTAAACTGTCTGCAAATATTATTTCTATATTTGATTCATGTTTATTTAGCATTATTAAATTATTAAATGTACATGCAGCACATTGCATCCCTAAAAATGCTAATTGCTAAATGCTAAATTGTTCAAAACCAGATATTAGATACTACACACCTCTAACCCAACCCCAGCCCTAGTTCTAGGCAAGCAGTCTCATTAGAGGCTTATTTGCATACTGCATTCCTTTTCAAAAGTATCATAAAAGTCTAATATTAATAACAGTTAACATACTAACTCATTGTGCAACCCCTCTAGATGCTGTTTGTGTTGCTATGCTGACGGAGACTTGCTGCTGTAGCTTCTCTATCCTCAGCCCTTGGTGCTTGGTCCCTCCAGGCCTGTGCTGTACTGCTGGCTGAAACAGAGCCCTTAGAGACACAGAGAGAGAGAGAGAGAGAGAGAGAGAGACAGAGAGAGGGATGAAACGAGGGAGGTAAGGACGCAAGGATAGGCAGCATTAGTGAAGATGGTGATCAGAGGGGACGACCACAGCGTGGCCCAAGCTCTGATTAATTACTACGCACCGCAAACACAGCCGGTGTGCTCGCCACCGCTCCCTGAGGGACCCAGAGCATTGCTTGCTGTCTAATTGCATCAAGCTAGTGCAGGCAGGCCTCCCCGGGGATAGAGGTGGACCGGGAACCAAAAACATGCATGGGAGCAGCATGCGGCCCCCGTATTTGTACAGTAGATATTAATAGGAGCTAATGGGGTCTGCCATTATCAGTACTGTACTGGGCCCAGTTTCCCAAAAGCATCTGAGCATTAAGGTCAAGTGAGAGAGTATTTAGTGTGATGCTCGTCTGACCATGGAAGATGCTATGGGGAAGTCCAGCCCAGACGAATACACGTCATAACCCAGTGCAGGAGGCGGGCCTGGATCAGAGCCAGACGCAGAAAGTATCTGTGCTAATGGTTCAGTTTAGACTCCTGCTGAGCCTCCACAGGCCACGCTCGGCTCACGCTGTGTCTGACTGAGCTGGGAGATGCAGCTCATGTAGATATGAATGAAAAATGATTCATTACCTACTATAAATTATTTAGTATACATTATGAATTATTCAGGATCCACTATGAATTATTCAGTATCTATTATGAATTATCTAGTATCTACTATGAATTATTCAGTATCTACTATGAATTATTCAGTAACCACTATGAATTATTCAGTATCTATTATGAATTATTTAGTAACCACTATGAATTATTCAGTATCTATTATGAATTATTTACTATCTACTATGAAATATTCAGTATCTACTATGAATTATTCAGTAACCACTATGAATTATTCAGTATCTATTATGAATTATTTAGTAACCACTATGAATTATTCAGTATCTATTATGAATTATTTACTATCTACTATGAAATATTCAGTATCTACTATGAAATATTTAGTATCCACTATTAATTATTTAGTATCCACTATGAATTATTCAGTATCTATTATGAATTATTTAGTAACCACTATGAATTATTCAGTATCTATTATGAATTATTTAGTAACCACTATGACTTATTCAGTATCTATTATGAATTATTTAGGATCCACTATGAATTATTCAGTATCTATTATGAATTATTTAGTAACCACTATAAATTCTTCAGTATCTATTATGAATTATTTAGTAACCACTATGAATTATTCAGTATCTATTATGAATTATTTAGGATCCACTATGAATTATTCAGTATCTATTATGAATTATTTAGTATCCACTATGAATTATTCAGTATCTATTATGAATTATTTAGGATCCACTATGAATTATTCAGTATCTATTATGAATTATTTAGGATCCACTATGAATTATTCAGTATCTATTATGAATTATTTAGTAACCACTATAAATTATTTAGTATACATTATGAATTATTCAGGATCCACTATGAATTATTCAGTATCTATTATGAATTATCTAGTATCTACTATGAATTATTCAGTATCTACTATGAATTATTCAGTAACCACTATGAATTATTCAGTATCTATTATGAATTATTTAGTAACCACTATGAATTATTCAGTATCTATTATGAATTATTTACTATCTACTATGAAATATTCAGTATCTACTATGAATTATTCAGTAACCACTATGAATTATTCAGTATCTATTATGAATTATTTAGTAACCACTATGAATTATTCAGTATCTATTATGAATTATTTACTATCTACTATGAAATATTCAGTATCTACTATGAAATATTTAGTATCCACTATTAATTATTTAGTATCCACTATGAATTATTCAGTATCTATTATGAATTATTTAGGATCCACTGTGAATTATTCAGTATCTACTATAAATTATTTAGTATCTATTATTAATTATTAAGTATCCACTATGAATTATTTAGTATCTACTATGAATTATTCAGTATCTATTATTAATTATTAAGTATCCACTATGAATTATTTAGTATCTACTATAAAGACGCAGCTCATGTAGATATGAGTGAAAAGCCTCAGGCGCAGGCCTGAAACGTCACAACTGGTGGCCTTTTTACACTGCGGCTTTCCTCAGGAAGCACAAGCATCTCGAAAGCTGCAGACGAGCTTCACAGCTCACTGTGCTCTGTTTACCGCTTGTTTATTTATTTATTTATTTATTTTAAGTGTTTTTCACACTTGGAACTTCCTTTTACTGAGCTCAGACACTGGCACTGGGCCTACTGGGGTTGAAATCTGGCTGGGCGCTGTGGTTAAAAGGTTAGATTGCTCTAGATTTTTGCAGTATCAGACACAGAAAAGCTTTTGGTTCCGTAAAAAAACGATATTAGCGTCTAGAACCTTTTTATGACTTCTTTTTAACTTAAAGGTTCTACTATGGCTCTTGTATATTTAAGAGTAGAGGTGGGCGGGGCCTCTGTGAGCATGACCCTGTTGCTGGTTCATTGGTTGTTCGTCCTTGAGGCACTTTAGGTAGGTACTGACCACTGCATACCGGGAGGGAACACCCCCCCCCCTCCAGACCTGCCTGATGTTTTGGAGATGTTCTGATCCAGTCATTATCTAGAACATCACAGTTTCCGATTCATTCTAGCTGTTTATCCTCTTGAATGGCATTCTTTGGTCCCCACGTCGAGGGACAGCGGCGGCACACAGCAGATCCTAATAACACATCTTGAGTCAACTGTAGACCTTTTGTTTGCTCTCTTGTGCATGAAATAATGATGCAATGACGCACAGCTCGGTAAGACACACCTGCACAGTTTAGTGTTTGCTCTGCTACATGCTTAAAAAAGGCTTCTTCAAGGGTTGTTCAGTAATGGTGACGACCCATTACAACATGGTCCTACACAGCATCAGCAGGGGTGCAGGCATGTACAGTATAAATGGTGTAGTACAAACATGAACCTGTTCACACCATGCTGCCTAATAATGCCAGGCATGGGCTAGTAGAGGGGTATTTATAAAGCCCCCCATTGCATTGACCTGTGGAGCAGTGGAAGAACTGTGTCCACTGGAATGATTGCTTCGTCCAGTACTTTTGTTAGGGATGATGAGCTGGGGTAGGGTGGTAATCTTCCAACAACCTGACCTCACTAACAGTCTTGTCACTAAATGCAATCAAATCCTCATAGCAATGTTCCTCCAAAATCTAGGAGAAACAGGAGAGTTTACTCCAACAAAAGCAGGAGGAACATTTTTTTTATAACCTTGATTGAAAAGAAACAGTGAATGAGCAGATGTCCCAATACTTTTGTCTCTATAGTGTACTATGATATTGCGTTCCTATTATATGAATGGTTTAAACATTATGGCCTGCGCTCTAAGCAAAAAAGGTTCTAAATACTATGGAAAAGGGGTTCTCTGACGTTTTGACTCTCTTTGCTGCTATTTAGAACCCTATATAGAAAAGGTTCTGGATCAAGCAGTCAGCCATTGTGTTTCTAGGAATGTGAGGAACTTACAAATCTACAAAGCTAAGAACCATTTAAGCATCCATATGGTTCAGTGAGCTGCCATAGTTCTATAGACCCTTAAGGGTGAACTCAGAAATTGTTAATATATAAATATACATATTTATATACATAATTTTATAATTTATTTCTATTTATTTATTTATTTATTTATTTCTACCCAACCCACCTTCATGTGAACTCCCCCTAATACTAGCAATGCCTAGCAATAGCAATATGAATTATTCACAGTCTACTATGAAATATTCAGTATCCACTATAAATTCTGATCTATTTTGAGTGATCCTGTATTTACAGTTAATTACTTTAGCTCTCTCTCTTCTCACTCCGCTCGGCCCTGTGTGCAGCTCGGCTCTTATCTCGATCTTTTGGACTGTGTGTCGCAGCGCTGGTGTGTGTGCAGACCTGCCAATGCAAAGAGTGACCTTTGTACTCAGAGTTGAATGGATGGCAGAAGTGTGTGTGTGTGTGTGTGTCACCTGTGTTTGAAGGTGTAGATGTATCTCTCTGCTCTGCACTCTGAACCACACTGAACCAGTCTAACATTTCTCAGTCAAAGCTGCATCATCAACTGTCTGAGGGTCGAAGGTCCCACTTAGCGCCTTACTCACCTGCTTTTATGACAAACCACACCTACCAACCAACCAACAACCAACCAACCAACTACACCTACCAACCAACCAACAACCAACCAACCAACTACACCTACCAACCAACCAACAACCAACCAACCAACTACACCTACCAACCAACCAACAACCAACCAACCAACTACACCTACCAACCAACCAACAACCAACCAACCAACTACACCTACCAACCAACCAACAACCAACCAACCTACCAACCAACCAACAACCAACCAACCAACCAACTACACCTACCAACCAATCAACCACACCTACCAACCAACCAACCAACCAACTACACCTACCAACCAACCAACAACCAACCAACCAACTACACCTACCAACCAACCAACAACCAACCAACCAACAACCAACCAACCAACCAACCAACAACCAACCAACCAACCAACCAACCAACCAATCAACTACACCTACCAACCAACCAACCAATCAACCAACCTACCAACCAACCAACAACCAACCAACCAACCAACTACACCTACCAACCAACCAACCAACCAATCAACTACACCTACCAACCAACCAACCAATCAACCACACCTACCAACCAACCAACCAACCAACTACACCTACCAACCAACCAACAACCAACCAACCAACTACACCTACCAACCAACCAACAACCAACCAACCAACAACCAACCAATCAACTACACCTACCAACCAACCAACCAATCAACCAACCTACCAACCAACCAACCATTACTCCAACCAACCAACAACCAACCAACCAACAACCAACCAATCAACTACACCTACCAACCAACCAACCAATCAACCAACCTACCAACCAACCAACCATTACTCCAACCAACCAACCAACCAACCAACCAACAACCAACCAACCAACTACACCTACCAACCAACCAACAACCAACCAACCAACTACACCTACCAACCAACCAACCAACCAACCAATCAACCAACCTACCAACCATTACTCCAACCAATCAACTAATCACACCAATCAACCAACCAACCAACCATTACTCCAACCAATCAACTAATCACACCAATCAACCAACCAACCAACCATTACTCCAACCAACCAATCAACCAACCTACCAACCAACCAATCAACCAACCTACCAACCAACCATTACTCCAACCAACCAACCAACTATATATATAGTCATTTTACCAAATTCTTAATTTAAATTATAAATTTGATTAATTAAAAGGTACCTTGAATTAAAAATGTTGAGAGGCAAAAAAGTGTGTATATATATATATATATTTATAAAGAGAGAGAGGTGAGAGGTAGAGAGAGAGAGAGAGAGAGAGAGCGAGGGGTAGAGAGAGGGGTAAGTGCACTGGAAAGTCCTGAGTGCTGAAACTGTGCTGGAGTTTCTGGCTGGGCAGGTTCTGCCTGACAGCGGATGAAACTCTACATCCCTGTTTGCTGAGTGAGCAACTCGCACTGCCCTGCCCAGCAGCTCAGGGCTGACCTCAGATCAGTCCTTCTGTTTTTCCCTCACAGCTTCAAACCGGTCCTTCAGCCGGCAGCGCTGATCCGGGATGTCCCGGTGATCAGACGTCACTCAAAAGGCCGCGCTGTGGCGGGCGACTGCTGGCATGTGCAATCCAATACCACATCAACCACAGCACGGCTCACCTGCTCATTTAAATATTTCAGAAGTCTGGCCAGCTGTCCGCTTCTTCAGCTTTGAGGCTCTGCAGCACTTACATACACAACAGCCACTGCACATCCACTGTATGTCCAAATGTTTGCGGACACCCCTTCTAATAAATGCATTTAGCTACTTTAGGCTGCACCCATTGCACTGACGCACATAGCTTGTCTAATCCCCAGAGAAGAATGATACTGCCAAAAGATTAGGACTCTCTGGAGCAGATGCTGCCTAATGCCAGGCGTGGGCTAGAGGAGGGGTATAAAGCCCCCCAACATTGAGCTATGGAGCAGTGGAAGAACTGTGTTCTCTGGAATGATGGATGGTGGTGGAGCTCCATCCAGTACTTTTGGGATGATGAGGTCAGGTGGTGATCATCATCATTCAACATCCTGACCGCACTAAAGCTCTTGTTGCTAAATGCAATCAAATCCTCACAGCAATTCTCCTCCACTAGAAAGTCTTTTTTCCTGGACAGTAGAGACAGTTGCAGGATTCAACAAAAGCAGGATCAGCTATTTTTAATACTATTGATTGGGCAGTGTCCCAATACTTTTGTCCATATAGTGTATGTATTGCCCTGTAATGACTATAAGAAGTGAAGGGGGTGTGTCGGACCCTGTATTATGGAATCAGCTCTCCTCTTGACTGGCCGTCAGTGTACGGTGCTGATATTGGAGCTAGCCGACTTGTACCAGTGATTTCTTGATGTAATGAGGTGTTGTCCTTCCTTCTGCTTCTCTAAGCGTCGAGGCCTGTTTCTTCATCAGCAGGACAGGGACTGACCTGCTCATATTCGCTTTGCATGAGGGTGGCTTTAAATTACACTAGTCAAATATTTCCACTAGCGTTCAGTCACTGGTTGGTAGTGACGGACTAATGGAGAGTGTTCTTCTGGGGGAAGGATTTCGATTCGGAGTCCTCATTAACTTCTATAAACCAGATCTTTATCAGCTTTCACTCGTCCGACCGAGTGTCACGGCACAGCGGTGATAAAGGTTAAACATTGACAGTGATGAGTTCATGCTGAAGTCATGTGACCTGCAGGTGCTGAGTGCTGAAGGGGAAATAGTGCACCTGGGTGGGTCAGCTCAGTCCTGTTTGGGCGTTTTTTTGTGGAGGGCTTTCCGATACCAGTTATCTTGACTTTGGTACCAATGTCTTTAAGGTGCGACCAAACTAAAAATACCTAATTTTCTATCTACAAACATCGCAAACCACATTTTATGCTGATAAATGACTCCTTGGATGCTATTCCCAACCTGACTAGTGCGCCCCCTAGTGGTTAATAAAAGCGGTAACTCTGTAACCTGCATTGATAATAGTCAAATAGTGAGAATTAGTGAGTTGGTGTGTGACCTTCCATATTGACGCTCCCATTGGTCGCCGTGGAAGCAGAACAGCCTCTGATTGGCTGCTTTCTTCCTTGCCTGTGCCTTAATTCAATCAAATCAAATCTAATTTATTGGTATATCACTTTTTACAACTGGCGTTGTCACATAGCAGCTTTACACAATCAGTAAACAGTAAGAGAGAGAGACCTGAGACCTTAGGAGGAACCAAGACTCACCAGGGGGACCCGGCCCGTCCTCCAACTCCTCTTATCAGAATAATTTTTATTTATATATTTATAAATAATTTATATATATTATTTATATACAAATGCACTGACCCATGCTGAGGTGGGGTGCTGATCATCATCCAACATCCTGAGCATCAACATCACCTTCAAGACCTTTACCTAATATATCCACCCCTTATTCACTTCACCTGGCGGTGGTTTTAATGTTATGGCTGATTTGTGTTTATATACTCCATAGTATATAACCATCTGTAGTGTGTTATTACACGTATCTCACCAATCTCTCCATCAGCTTGTCTCTGGTGCGTTCGCACACTCAGCGACGTCACAGCAACCTTTGACCCCAGCTCAGCCCATCAGCTGGTGACTCACTGCATTCCCACCGACACCTAATACACACTGCCCTTTATCCAGCAACACAGGATCAGTCACTTCCACATTAGCGCAGATACCAACTCCCTGACAATGGCTTCTCATAGAGCCTGGCTCCACCCACACCTTCACGAATGCTAAGCACATTCCACACAATTACACTGAGCGCCCAGTGTGTGTTGCACTATTCAGCCAGCACACACTCGAGTTCCTGTGAGGGACTGTGGCGTGTGCTGCGTGACCGGACACTCGTTTATCAGGGTGCACGTTATAAAATGGGTTGGTGTAAAGTACACAGGTTCTCCGCAGGGATATAAAGGCAGCTAGGAATTGCAGAGATGGGTGGAGGCCGGAAGGGAAGGTTAGCATGGACGCTGATTATCTAGGCAACCTGGCTGCTGTTGCTGTGCTCAGTTAATCCCAGTCACAGATTTCGTCCAGTGTTGTGGTCAGAGACCTTTAAGCAGCCCATATTCTGCATTTTCTAGATTATATTTACCCATATTTATCTATTTACAGCGTTTGTGTGTGTTTATGTGTGTATAATTTCCCAATTCTACATGTCTGTTGTCCAACCTATCCTTGTCTCATATTAATAAACAGGCGGGTTTTGATGCTGTGCCTTTAAGACGTATGTAAATGAGCTCTGTTCTGTTCATTGTGAATGGACAGGCCTAAACTGCTGCAGGCTGAATGGAGGGATATGTGTACACTCAGAAAAAGGGCCGTACAAACTTACATGCGACTGTATATATAGGTTTATGTGTGACAGTATATAATAAATAAATATATATATTTATATAAAAGCTTGACAGATATATATGTATTTGAATTATTATTAGTGAATCATAATTAAGATTTGAATCATTATTAGTCATCTTGGAGCATTTCTATTGGTCTGTTCATCATGCAATTTTGACATAACATGAAAAAACAGTGTAATACATTACATGTCCAAATATTTGTGGACACCCTTTCTTTTTAAATTGCAACTATTGCTGACACAGATGTGCAAATGCACACACACACCTTGTCTATTCCCTCTCAGGAACAGATAAACATGACCCTATTGGCTCCATGCTGCCTAATGCCAGGCGGGGGCTATAGAGCGGTATAAAGCCCCCCAGTATTGAGGAGCTGTGGAGCAGTAGAAGAACTGTGTTCTCTGGAATGATGGTGGTGGAGCTCCATCCAGTACTTTTGGGACGGGATTAGTTCGGGAGGTGATGATAAGGGTGGGGTGGTGATCAGCATTCAACATCCTGGCTTTTATTACTCTTTTTTGTTTGGAAGAAGAAGAAGAAACAATAAATGATCAGGTGTCCCAATACTTTTGTCCACATAGTGTACAATATAATATACTGTAATTATCTACAGTATGCTCCTAACCCTGCAATCAGGCTCTTCAGGGAGAACTGGAAGGCTGGAGCTGGAGTCAGGCCTCCATGTGTGTAGGAATGGCAGCAGGTCGTTTTTTGGGTGGAGCAGAACATGCCAAAGGCGAAGGCGCAACTCTCGGTCAAACACAACAGCATTGAGCTTTTACTCAAATTAACGACATACCGACGTTTCAGAGAAAACCACAGCACATCAGGGTCGCTGTGTGGGAACCTGGGTCAGACCGGCAGAACAGGAATACCGGAGCTTCAGGTGGAAAAGGCCGGGGGTCGCCAGTTTCCCACCAAACCACTCTGAATGGGTTCCTTCGTCTTAACCGTTATCGGTATCTAAACAGCATCAAAAATATACTTCATACACGGTATGGACAAAAGTATTGGGACACCTGCTCATGCATTGCTTCCTCTGAACTCAAGGGTATAAAAAGAGCTGATCCTGCCTTTGTTGTTGAGTGACGGTCACTACTGTCCAGAGAAGAAGAAGGCTTTCTACTAGATGTTGGAGAAGGAGCATTGCTGTGAGGATTTGATTGCATTCAGCAATCAACCATCATTCCATACCACAGTTCCTCCACTGCTCCACAGCTCAATGTTTTATTTATACCCCTCTAGCCCACGCCTGGCATTAGGCAGCGTGGTGCCGATAGGTTGCACATCTGCAACAGGTGCAGCATTAGAAGGGGTGTCCACAAACATTTGGACATATAGCTGCCACAAGTAACACACACGCAATCCTCACATCATCCCACCCCTGACATCCTCACCCTGCCCCCTCACACTGCCAGCCCTGTTCCTGCTGTACCAGCCTGCGCACAGCGCCCTTCATCTCCCCCCTCACGCCTTTGTTCTCTCTCTCTCACCCCATCCTCTCTCTTTCACTCTCTCTTTCTCTTTCTCTTCCTTTCTGTTGTTTCTTCTTCTCCTCTCTCTCCATCTCTCTATATCCCTATAGCCCCCCTCCCTGCTGCTCTGCTGCATGTCCAGCGTGAGGAGTCCGGCCCACTTACCTCCTTGACCTCCTGTCTCAGCCTTGAGGATTGGTCCCACTTCTCTAATTTATATGTTGTCATATGAAAATGCCGTAAGCTGTATATGAATAGGACTCTCTGGAGCAGATCAACATCATGAACCTACTGGCACCATGCTGCCTAATGCCAGGCGTGGGCTAGAGGGGTGTACAGCCCCCCAGCATTGAGCTGTGGAGGAGAGTGGAGGAGTTCTTCCAGCATCCTGACCTCGCTAACACTCTCACCAACACAATCCTCACAGCAGTGCTCCTCCAGAATCTTGCAGAAAGCCAACATAAGCAGGATAAACTCTTTTTAAGACCCTTAATTTCAGAAGAAGCACTGAATAACCAGGTGTCCCAATACTTTTGGACATGTAGCATATATTGGACAAAATTTGCATAATGTACATCTACTTGAGGTGGAAAAACATTTGTACAGTAATGTGATTAATGCCATAAATGATAACGGATGAGTGTGGGGAAGCCAAGGCTAAAAGCTAATGCTAGGCCAGCCGGAGAAAGGCCAGGCTAAAAGCTAACCGATTCTGATGAAAGGACACAGAGAGGAAGGTAGCACTGGCCTGTAAGACTGGACTATGTTAGGCTAGGCTAGGCTAGGCAAGGCTAGACTGAGGTGTTCCTGTGAACTACTGCTGTGCTGTAAACCAGCCTATAAAAGCAGAGCTTTTCTATTTTGAATCCCACAAGACCTCCATGACATGAAAATCGGTGTGTTTTATTCTAGAGCAGAATAACAGGGTGGTAAATCGGCTTGTAAAACTGCATCTGAGCATTTTCACCGCAGCCAAGGTCACATTCTTGCAATTTCAACGTCAAAGAAATGCTGATTTCAGTTTTCTTTATATTAATTGAATTCAATAGTTTAATAGAAATATGCCTACTGATATACAATCGGGCCGTAAGTATTTGGACAGTCCGACAGTTTAGTGTTTCCTCTGGATTGCTTCATTTCAGATCCGTTGTGGTGATGTACAGAGCACGAAATCACATAAATTGCACCCCTGTCCAAATACTTATAGACTCAACTGTGTTCCCTGGGTGATATCAGTCAGTAACGCCCCCCCAGGTTTGAATCAAACAATTATAATAATTATAATTAAGAATCACTGACCACACCCATCATTCACCCAGTTCTCTTGGCTCCTGATGCTGTTGTAGGCTGTGTGGGTGTGGAGCGGATTCAGCCCTGAATGTCAATGTTAGCTCCTCGCAGGACAGCGCTAACACACAGAGCACTCGTCTTCACGTCTTGTTCGCGTTGGAGATGTGGCTCTATGTCAGCGGTGTCCATCCCTAATCCACCACACCTAACCCAACTAATACCTGCCTCCAGAAGTCCTTGCTTGTTTGAATGGGGGTGTGTTAGGGGGGTGGAGTTGGAGTGGGTTAAAACCTGAAGCTATACGCTTTGTGCACAAATGTTTGTGGACACCCCCTCTAATGAATGCATTCAGCTACTTTAAGCTGCACCCTATAGAGGATATAGAAGTACTGCCAATAGAATAGGACTCTCTGGAGCAGATAAGCCCAGATGAACCTGTTGGCACCATGCTGCCTAATGCCAGGCGTGGGCTAGAGGGGTATAAAAAGCCCCCCAGTGTTGAGCAGTGGAGCAGTGAAAGAGCTGTGCTGATGGTGGAGCTCCATCCAGTACTTTTGGGATGAGTTGGGGAGTTGAGGTGAGGATGAGGTAAGGTGGCGGTCATCAAACATTCTGACCTCACTAACTCATGCAGTCAGTCACCAACACAATCCTCACAGCAGTGCTCCTCCAGAATCTTGCAGAAAGCCAACAAGAGCAAGATAAACTCTTTTTAAGACCCTTGATTTCAGAAGAAACACTGAATAAGCAGGTGTCCCAATACTTTAAGATAAGATAAGATAAGATAGTCCTTTATTAGTCCTGCAGTGGGGAAATTCACAGTGTGACAGCAGAAAGGGAGAGCAAGACACTCAGTTACAAAAATTTAGATAAATAATTTACACTATATAGACAATATAAATAAGAATTAAAAAAGCAATAAACAATATTATTTACAGCAAAAGACTTAATTGCACATGGGGGGGGTTGCACATAGTATTCCTGAACATGAACATGTGTGTGTAGTGTAAGTGTGTGTGTACGTGGTCCGCTGGGAGCAGTGCTGGTTGTGCAGTCTGACGGCAGCAGGAAGGAAGGACCTGCGATACCCCTCCTTCACACACTTGGGGTGAAGCAGCCGGTCACTAAAGGAGCTGCCCAGTGCTGCCAGAGTCTCATGCATGGGGTGGGAGCTGTTCTCCAGCTTGGTTGTCATCCTCCTGTCTCCCACCACCTGCACTGGGTCTAAGAAGCACCCCAGGACAGAGCCGGCCCTCTTTATGAGTTTGTCCAGTCTCTTCTTATCTGCCGTCGAGATGCTACTGCCCCAGCAGACCACTCCATAAAAGATGGCAGATGCCACCACTGTGTCGAAGAACGTCCTCAGGAGTGCTCCCTGCACCCCAAAAGACCTCAATCTCCTCAGCAGGTAGAGTCTGCTCTGGCCTTTCTTGTAGAGTGCAGCAGTGTTGACTGACCAGTCCACTCTCGATGTTCATACCCTGGATGTTCACTGATGGAGGGGGGTGTCTGCACCTGCGGAAATCCACCACCAGTTCTTTGGTCTTTCCAGCGTTTATCTGCAGATGGTTCTGCAGACACCAGTCCACAAAGTCCTGAATAAGTTCTCTGTACTCGCTGTCCTCCTCATTGGATATGAGGCCGACGATCGCTGAGTCATCAGAGAACTTCTGGAGGTGACAGGTCGGTGAGCTGTACATGAAGTCAGCAGTGTACAGGGTGAAGAGGAACGGTGCCAAGACCGTTCCTTGAGGGGCTCCTGTGCTGCTGACCACCAAGTCAGAGACACAGTCCCGTGCCCTCACATACTATGGTCGGTTGGTGAGGTAGTCCAGTATCCAGTTTGACAGGTGACTGTCCACTCCACAATGTCCCAACTTGTCCTTTAGGAGGCCTGGCTGTATGGTGTTAAAAGCACTGGAGAAATCGAAGAAGGTGATCCTCACAGTGCTGCCGGGCTTCTCCAGGTGAGAAAGAGCTCTGTGTAGAAGATAGATGACAGCATCATCCACCCCGACACCAGGCTGGTAGGCGAACTGAAGAGGGTCCATGGATGGGCTCACCAGAGGGCGGATGTGGTTGAGGACCAGCCTCTCTAGTGACTTCATCAGATGAAGTCCATGTAGCATATATTGGACAAAATTTGCATAACATATATTTACTTGAGGTGGATCAACATTTGTACAGTAATGTGATTAATGCCATAAATGATGACGGATGAGTGTGGGGAAGCCAAGGCTAAAAGCTAATGCTAGGCCAGCCGGAGAAAGGCCAGGCTAAAAGCTAACTCATGCAGTCAGATCCTCACAGCAATGCTCCTCCTCCAAAATCTAGTGGAAGGTCTTATTCTCTGGACAGTAAAGACAGTTACTCCAACAAAGGCAGAATCAGCTCTTTAAATAAATATGAATGAGCCGGTGTCCCAATACTTTTGTCCATTTAGTATAGCTCTCCAGAAGCTGGAGCGTGTTCCTCCAGACATCCAGGGGACTCTGACTACTGAGTTGTTTACGTAACAGGCCTCCTAGAATCGACTGTAGTTTCTAGTTTACGAGTTTCACTTCCCTCATCACCTCAGAGCACAGAAACATTCAGTAACTTTTTAACCCTTATCTAACATATCATCAGCAGAGTGTGTGTGTGTGTGTGTATGTGTGTTTGTGCCAGTTACCTAAAATGTGCCCTCCAGAGTAGTGAGTGGGCTGCATGTCCACACTGGTCACAGTTAAATGGGCCAGCATAAGAAATCAGAGCTTTCTATGAGCTTCTGTTTTCCTGCCACTGTATAAAAGAATCTCAATGCTGTCCTTATTGTTGGATGCGCTGCTGTAGTTGTAGTCAGAGGGCGGTGTTGTTATTAGTGTTGTTGTTATATTTCCATAAAAGTCCACAAGGTATAGGGTAGAGATGCACCGATCCGATATTAGGATCGGATATCGGTCCTGATATTTACAAAATTAGCTGGATCGGTATCAGATAATTAGGTCGATCCGTGAAACTGATCCTTTCACTTTAATTTGCTGGTGTGAGATAACCAATTTTTGGTTGCTGCTTGTATGTTTGACCAAGTTATTTATTCTAAGGTTCAGCTGCTAGATTTTATTTTGAATAACGCTAAATATTTTAAAATACGATTGTTTACTGTTTGTGTTTTTGACAAAGTGAAGCTAATTGATTTCACTTCTGGCTGATACATTTGATTTATTTTAATATATTTTAAAAGGTTTGACGAATTTTAATGCAGGGTCAGGGTCTTGCACAATTGGTTATTTTAGTGACAAACAAATAGCAATTTAGTACATTTATTTTGTTAATTTGTTATATTTTCTTTTACAAAGTTAGTAAAGTAATGTTTAGGTCAGTCCTGATGCCTTAAGTCTCTCCCACGTTTTGAGGTATATGGTTTATTAATTCAACTATGGTATCGGATTGGTATCGGGTATTGACCGATATGCGAAGTTTATGTACCGGTATCAGTATCGGAACTGAAAAAGCCAGATCGGTGCATCCCTAGTATAGGGTGTGTTTCTAATGGGACGAAATTAAAGTTTATGAATTTGATATCTTTACATCTCAAAATAAAAGTGACATCAGCATCACAATTTCAAAAGGAATGTTAGTATTTGGAAGCATAAATTGTTGCTCGATGACATAAAAGGCTTCAGGGACATTCACGGGACAGGGCAGGAAACAGTGGTGGATATCTGGATATTTGCATGTCCCGCCCTGCACACCTTTCCCTGCATCAGCATTTCCATACGTCCCAAACATACGGGTCTGCCGAGTGCTCCCACACTCGAGGAGAAAACCTGCCGAACCCGCTCCTCTTCCCTCTGTCTGACAGCTGGGGAGGAGGAGGAGGAGGTGGAGGAGGACAATAGAGGAGTTTACCTTTACCTCCGGACCCCTCCCCCTTCTTCTGCTTTAGCTTTTGTAATTACACCTTTCACACCCTGAGAGGCCGTCTGACCCACCGTCTCCATTCTACTCAGGCCGGAGATAAAAATGAGCTTAGTCATGCTGAGTGCTGGCCTCGTAGTTCCAAAACAGGCCGACAGACTACCATCTGTGCCTGGTAGTCTTGTATATTGCGTACGGACTTGGGGGGGAAGAAAATATCCATATATATATATATATATATATATATATATATATATATATATATATATAAATATTATCATTTTAAGTTTAATTTTAATGTAAGAAAAAAAAGTAAAAGTATATATTTTTTTGGTGCTGCCAAGTAACCCACCCATTCGTAGCTCCCCCTAGCACTAGCTCTTCCCGAACTGTTGCCGATGCGGCACTGCCAGGCAGCCGACCTACTTGTAGGAAAGCGCCGGGTCCCCATCGCCGGGTCCCCACCGCCGGGACCACATTGCCGGGTCCCCATCTCCGGGTCCCCATTGCCGGGTCCCCATCGCCGGGTCCCTGTGTCAGCCAACATCACATAAGAACAATGAGGAGAAATCTACCACCATCTACCCACCTGGAGAGAGCACAGCCTCTTGTGCCAGGTTCCCATTGCCGGGTCCCCATCGCTGGGTCCACATTGCCGGGTCCCCATCTCCGGGTCCCCATTGCCGGGTTCCCATCGCCGGGTTTCCATCGCCAGGTCCCCATCGCCGGGTTTCCATCGCCAGGTCCCCATCGCCAGGTCCCCATCGCCAGGTTTCCATCACCGGGTCCCCATCGTTGGGTCCCCATCACCGGGTCCCCGTCGCTGGGTCCCTGTGTCGTTGCATAAGACCGATGAGGGGAAATCTACCACCATCTACTCACCTGGAGAGAGCATGGTCAGTTGTGCTCTCTTAGACTCCGGCTGCTGATGGCAAAGTGGCATGGCTTTATGGCTTTTCTCAAATTCGAATCCAAGACCATAGCGGCAGCACATTGGTCCACTGAGCCACTCGGAGCCCTGAGTTGGGATGTTTTAGAAGAACAAAAAACCTTGTATCTCAAAAATGAACATGATACTCAGCAAGAGCTTTAAACCTTAAAACCTAAATATTTGTTCATTTAGCTTTTTTGACTTTATTCGGAAGATCACCTAAACTGTAAACGCTGCACTAAACTGCATCCATTACAGGTTATTTATTAATATAATAACTTAATAACCAGTGCCTTAGTAACCTCTGCCTTCCTGCACATACTTATATTTATGTATGTGTCTGTTGTTTATTATATTACTGTCTATGAACCATGTCTTATGTTCACACACTATAAAGGTCCGCTGACGTTTTCAAAGGGTGTACATGGCGAGTTTCTACAGTTTCTGGCAGTGGTGTGTTCTTATATACGTATTTATATATAATACATACTCTATTGTGAAATGGCCACGTTACTCATTAGCTGTATCCAGTAGATGGAGTGTATTGTGCATGACGCTGTACATGGCATGAACACCATTAGATAAGATTAGATAACACACTGCCAGATTATTGATCTGTGACTCAGTGTCAACGTATGAGGGAAGGGAAGGAAAACAGAGGGAGTGGAAGGCCACAGCCCATAATAGCCCGGAGTCTCCATGGCAGGGCTAGTCTGAGAGCTGCGGTTGCGAGGTGGAGCTTACCTGTGTGTGTTTGTGTTTGTGTGTTTAATAGTTAGATAACTAAGTGCTGTCGAATCACTGCCGCAATTCATGGAATTCATGGAATCTGATCTGAGCTCATATTTCATATTTCTATCCCAAAGTCTGTCAGGCAGTCATGTGGCCGCTCAGATAAGAGTCGGATCACCGACTGTTATGGTGGTAACAGTAAGCTTTTCTAAGCATATGAAGGAGACTGTTAGTGCTTAATAAACACTGATCAGCTGCAGGTTTCATTTAACAGTGTAATTAAACTGGTTTAATGAGATGAAGAGCAGCAAATATCCACTGTGGTCACCCTGGTCACAACCTCTTTCAGCTGCTCCCGTCTGGCAGACGCTACAGAACTATGTCCAATTAGACTGTCAGACACAGGAACAGTTTATACCCTCACGCCATCACCATCCTCAACAGCTGATCACCATCATCAGCTACAGGCCACAGATCTTACCGATACACTCTTATTATCACTCTTATCCAACAGTTACTGCATTACTGCACCATTACTCATCTCATACATGTTTACCCTTCTGTATTTACACAATATTTATTCTGTATAGAGCTGCATACTGATGTTCTGTGAATAACACTGTATAAGGGACACTGTATAGACATGTCCTGGTATAGTCTCTGTATACTGTGTATACTACTGTTCTCTGTATATTGTGTACTGTCTGTAAATGATATGTAGATTAGCTGTATATTGTTAATACTAGAGAGTTAACTAGCAAAGGTAGTGCTAGCAAAGTCAAAATGGTCCATTTTCATTATTTTGACTTTAAAGGAGCGGTTTAGTGGAAAATAAAGTGGACATGATTGATCAGTAACCCCAGATACAGTCAGTCAGCCAAGATACGTTTGCTTCTTAAGTTTAGAACAGGAGATTTTATGCTAATGTTGCTAACGTTGCTAAAAAAACACTGGATTGTTACCAATCTCGCCTCCAGGTGAAGACTGGTCCGTGTTACATGGTGAAGACTGGTCTGTGTGACGTAGTAAAGGCTGGTCTGTGTTACATGGTGAAGGCTGGTCTGTGTGACGTAGTAAAGGCTGGTCTGTGTTACATGGTGAAGACTGGTCTGTGTGACGTAGTAAAGGCTGGTCTGTGTTACATGCCAAAGTGATGAAGGCTTGTCTGTGTTATGTTATAAAGGCTGGTCTGTGTTATGTAGCGAAGGCTGGTCTGTGTTACGTAGTGAAGGATGGTCTGTGGTCTGTGTTACGTGATGGTCTTGGCTGGTCTGTGTTATTTGATGGTCTTGGCTGGTCTGTGTTACGTAATGAAGTCTGGTCTGTGTTATGTGATGGTCCTGGCTGGTCAGTGTTACGTAATGAAGGGTGGTCTGTGTTACGTGATGGTCTTGGCTGGTCTGTGTTACGTGATGAAGGCTGGTCTGTGTTAGTGATGAAGGCTGTTTTGTGTTACGTGATGGTCTTGGCTGGTCTGTTCCGTGATAAAGGCTGGTCTGTGTTCCGTGATGAAGACTGGTCTGTGTTACGTGATGAAGGCTGGTCTGTGTTACGTGATGAAGACTAGTCTGTGTTACATGATGAAGGCTGGTCTGTGTTCCGTGATGGTCTTGGCTGGTCTGTGTTACGTAATGAAGGCTGGTCTGTGTTACGTGATGCTCTTGGCTGGTCTGTGTTACGTGATGAAGGCTGGTCTGTGTTATGTGATTAAGGCTGGTCTGTGTTACACAGTAAATGGTGAGTTACATAATGGTCTTGGCTGGTCTGTGTTACATGATAAAGGCTGGTCAGTGTTACGTGATGAAGGCTGGTCTGTGTCACAAGATGCCCTTGGCTGGTCTGTGTTACGTGATGAAGGCTGGTCTGTGTTATGTGATGAAGGCTGGTCTGTGTTATGTGATGGTCTTGCCTGGTCAGTGTTACATAATGAAGGCTGGTCTGTGTTACGTGATGAAGGCTGGTCTGTGTTATTTGACGGTCTTGGCTGGTCTGTGTTACATGATGAAGGCTGGTCTGTGTTACGTGATGGTCTTGCCTGGTCAGTGTTACATAATGAAGGCTGGTCTGTGTTACGTGATGAAGGCTGGTCTGTGTTATTTGATGGTCTTGGCTGGTCTGTGTTATGTAATGAAGTCTGGTCTGTGTTATGTGATGGTCTTGGCTGGTCTGTGTTACGTGATGGTCCTGGCTGGTCAGTGTTACGTAATGAAGGCTGGTCTGTGTTACGTGATGGTCTTGGCTGGTCTGTGTTACGTGATGAAGGCTGGTCTGTGTTAGTGATGAAGGCTGTTTTGTGTTACGTGATGGTCTTGGCTGGTCTGTGTTCCGTGATAAAGGCTGGTCTGTGTTCCGTGATGAAGACTGGTCTGTGTTACGTGATGAAGGCTGGTCTGTGTTACGTGATGAAGACTGGTCTGTGTTACGTGATGAAGGCTGGTCTGTGTTCCGTGATGGTCTTGGCTGGTCTGTGTTATGTAATGAAGGCTGGTCTGTGTTACGTGATGAAGGCTGGTCTGTGTTACGTGATGCTCTTGGCTGGTCTGTGTTACGTGATGAAGGCTGGTCTGTGTTATGTGATGAAGGCTGGTCTGTGTTACACAGTAAATGGTGAGTTACATAATGGTCTTGGCTGGTCTGTGTTACATGATAAAGGCTGGTCAGTGTTACGTGATGAAGGCTGGTCTGTGTCACAAGATGCCCTTGGCTGGTCTGTGTTACGTGATGAAGGCTGGTCTGTGTTATGTGATGAAGGCTGGTCTGTGTTATGTGATGGTCTTGCCTGGTCAGTGTTACATAATGAAGGCTGGTCTGTGTTATGTGATAAAGGCTGGTCTGTGTTATGTGATGGTCTTGCCTGGTCAGTGTTACATAATGAAGGCTGGTCTGTGTTACGTGATGAAGGCTGGTCTGTGTTATTTGACGGTCTTGGCTGGTCTGTGTTACATGATGAAGGCTGGTCTGTGTTACGTGATGGTCTTGCCTGGTCAGTGTTACATAATGAAGGCTGGTCTGTGTTACGTGATGAAGGCTGGTCTGTGTTACGTGATGGTCTTGGCTGGTCAGTGTTACATGATGAAGGCTGGTCTGTGTTATGTGGTGAAGGCTGGTCCGTGTTATGTAGTGAAGGCTGGTCTGTGTTACGTGATGAAGGCTGGTCTGTGTTACGTAGTGAAGGCTGGTCTATGTTATGTGATAAAGGCTGGTCAGTGTTACGTGGTGAAGGCTGGTCTGTTATGTGATGGTCTTGGCTGGTCTGTGTTACGTGGTGAAGGCTGGTCTGTGTTACGTGATGGTCTTGGCTGGTCTGTGTTACGTGATGAAGGCTGGTCAGTGTTATGTGATGAAGGCTGGTCTGTGTTACGTGATGGTCTTGGCTGGTCTGTGTTACGTGATGAAGGCTGGTCTGTGTTACGTAGTGAAGGCTGGTCTATGTTATGTGATGAAGACTGGTCAGTGTTACGTGGTGAAGGCTGGTCTGTGTTACGTGATGTCTTGGCTGGTCTGTGCTACGTGATGAAGGCTGGTCAGTGTTACGTGATGAAGGCTGG